>NC_090445.1:285724254-286024254 GCF_031143425.1 Pleurodeles waltl | reverse complement strand
TATTAATATTAGTGGCTGCATATGTAGTTGATTTAATTTTATTTATGAATAACCCAGTTATCACTTTCCGACATGTTCTCACTCTTATACACTTAAAGCCAGATTACGAGGCTGGCAGTCCAAATACCGCCAGCCTCACAGTGGCTGTTGGACCGCCGCAGCTGTGGTGGTCCAACTGCCATATTACGAGGTTGGCGGGCAGACCCGCCACCCTCCCGCCATCCCCGCCAGAATCTCAGATCCCGAAGGGCTGGTTGCAATCAGCCAGGGCAGCGCTGAACTCAGCACCGCCCTACTGATTACAACCTTGTTCTCCGCTAGCCTTTTCATGGCAATTCTACCTCTATGAAAAGGCTGGCAGAAAACAAGTGCAAGGTATCACAGGGAGCCCCTGCCTGTGGCGTGGGCAGCGCAGGGATCCCCTTGCCCTCACCCTTGAAATACACAATGTCTGCTGTGCAGACAGTGCACATTTCAAGGGTGCAAGTGCCCCCTGCATGCAGTAGCATTGCCACTGGCTCTATTATGAGCTGACAACAATGCTGCCACCCCTTTCCCACTGAGCTGACCAGCAGAAACCTTGGTTTCTGCCTGTCAGCCCAGTGGTAAAGTCGTAATGGGGACTGCGGGGAAGTCGACCGCATGGCGGCAACCACCCTGTACGGAGTTTGGCGGACAGGTGTTTCTGCCCGCCAAACTCTTACTCAGCCCCTTATTCTTTTGTCTCTGGTTATACTTGAAATATTAATAAAGCAAATTGTGCCCCTAAATGTCTACTGTACCCCAGACATGCTAAATAATACAGATATTCTTTGGCAAAAAAGATAAACTAAAATTCTTAGTTGTTCATTTATCACACTCAGTTAAAGTATTACTTTAAACTGTGATTATTTACTTTAAAAATTATAGACACAATTCATCAATAGTCTCCTTTTCATTTAACATGGTGGGGGAAAACAGAACCTTTGAAAATGACTATTGCTCCTCAAAAAAAGTTTAAGTATTATCTATGATTCCTTTCCAACTGCCTCTCACTTTCTGCATGAAAATAGATTGAATCATTTCAAAATGTATTTGGCATAATGGACCTCCAAAAATTGTTTATGCTAAACAAAAAAATTGCTAACGGCAATGATGGGCTTCGAGTACCAGATTTCTGTAAATATCATAAAGATTTGATATTAAACAATGATCTTTATGGTTCACACACCACATTACTACTGATATACCTAACAGGATTCAAATTGAACAGTAACTTGTTTCTCCGTTCCCTTTATCAGTATTATTATCCATGTCTAATTCAAATATGCATGTTAACTCCTCACATATCCTTAAAATTACCAAATTAATACTCCATGGCTTTGATACTTTATTTCAGTCCTCTTGTCCTACCTACAAAAACTCTCATTTTGGTATAATCCATCAAAAAACTTGATCATAACATTAAATGATAGAAATCTTGACTTGACTTGGGTATTTAGATGACATTCTAGTGATAATGCTCCTATTTTTTTCAGATTTATAGCATGAATCAACAGATATGAAACATGAACTTTTATATAATTCAATACTCAGGGCCTCATTTAGGGGCATATTTATACTCCGTCTGCGGCGAATGTGCGTCAAAAATTTTGACACACATTCAGCACAAACCTTGCCCTGTATTTAAACTTTGACGCCCAAGCCCACGGATGACAAAATTCCGCTGTGTGCGTAATTTTTTGGATGCGCCAACCCGCCTTGCGTTAATGATATGGAAGGTAGGCGTTCCCGTCCAAAAAACTACTTAAACAGCCTTGCGTCGTATTTATGCTTTCGGGAAAAAATGACGCATGGCCGGGAGGCGGAGCCGGTAAATGATGCACAGCGCGATTTGCGTCAAAATTTAACGTCTGGGTCAGGGCAGGCGTTAAAATGGGGCAAACACACCTATATTTAATCAGAACACACAGAAGCAACAACAGAGCCGCAGAGCAGCAAAAGGGAGACATGGAGGTGATTCTTATCCAGCGTGCACGCAGACGCAGAGCCCAGCAGCAACAACAGCAGCTACCACAACACCAGCAGGGACCCCAAGGGCATTGCAGAAGGCAGGAGAGGATATTCCGCCCCAGAACAACCCTTCATGGCCTCAGGGAACACAACATCATCCAGATGTACAGGTTGAACTGGCAGGCCATTCAGCAGCTGCTGCGCAACATTGAGCCGCAGTTGGCACCCACTTTGCTGACACCCCGCACCATCCCAACAGAAACCAAGCTGCTTGCCGTACTTCACATGCTCACAACTGGCTCTTTTCAAACAACTGGTGCCCTGGTTGCCGGAATATCACAGCCATCATTCTCTGCCTTTTTGCCCAAAGTACTGGATCCCATCATTGGACTTACACCCCGCCACATCTGCTTCCCTAACACACTGCAGAAGCAGCAGGAATCAAAACAGGGGTTTTACCTCATTAGTGGCTTCCCCCACGCCCTTGGTGCAATCGACTGCACACATGTACGCCTTGTGCCACCTGCTGCAACTGAACAACTCTACCGCAACAGGAAGCACACACATTCCATCAATGTGCAGGCCATTGTCGATCACCAAGGATTGATCACCAACATTGTGGCTAAATATCCTGGGAGTTTCCATGACTCATTCATCTTCCGTCACAGCACCATCAATGTACACTTCCAGGATGGATGGTATGGCAATGGACTACTTGTTCGTAAGTACAGAAACCTACTTGTATACACACTGCACAGCAACCCTCTAGGACACACAACACATTCACCACAACAGCAACATGTTGACAGGAACACACTGAGGTTGTGACATTGCTAGCCATGTTTCTTAGGTCACCATTGAACCTGCCACACATCTGAAATTAGTGTACAGTCTAATGTTAAGACGTCAATGATCACAACGTTTGGAGTGGGTTGCCTAAATGTCACCTTGCAAATTGTAAGTGTCTCAATGATGTTTACATTAATCCATTGCATAAGTCTAAAGGTATGTGATGTCCAGGGTACATTGATATGAAGGTGTTAACAACACTGTCAATCTTAACCTGTGTATGGAACTATCATCTCACCCCCAGTGAAGCCACAGGGACACCTGTATCACAAGTCACAATGCTAGGGGGGAGGGCACATTGTACCGCAAATCCCAAAACATACTGCTGACAACTGGTTAGCAGCCAAACACTCATTCAGCCAAGGAAACAACACAATGCAGATGGTACATCCTACAAGCCTAGGATGCGACATAATAACACAAAAGAGTCACAGACAACACAAGACAACTAATGCCATGAAAGGTGATTTCAATAGGGCTAGCTACATCAACATGATTCCATTCATTTTCTCTTGCAGCTGATCAGGGGTATGGCATCCAGCCATGGATAATGACACCTATTGGCAACCCGAGTACTGCAGCAGACCGTGCCTACAATGACGCACATAGGAGGACACGCACCATAGTGGAGAGGACCTTTGGCATCCTCAAGTCGAGGTTCCGGTGCCTCGACATCACTGGTGGTAGCCTCCTATATTCCCCGGAAATGGTCTGTAAGATCATCCTAACGTGCTATTCTGCACAACATTTGCATAAAAAGGAGCATTCCCCTCCTGGAACCCGAGCCACACATGCCTGAAGAGGAGGAAGAGGAGGATGGTGGCCTGCAACATGAGGGGAAACAACAGAACACGGCCGCTGGTTTATGTAGGCGGCAACATATTGTGAACAATTTCTTTTAAATATAATCACCATCAACACTTTATGAACTCATTTAAATAAACACCTATAATAATCACCATATCATCGTTTGGCTATTCATTTTTGCACACCTTCATCTCTAACTATCAGAATAAGAGTGTTGCCTCATGGAGGATTGCTGATATACTGATTAGAACACTGAAAATCCCAGAGCAAATATGATTTGTATCATACAAAAGTCACATACACACACACAGTAAATGACATATATCCTGTACATTTCACCTTTGAAGGGCAATAGCAGAGGACCACACCTATTTCGCACATACATGTTGAAATCATGGTTCATCGCAGCATATGGCTTACAACTAAGACACCATCACTCAATAAGGGGAAAACAAGCCTCATACATGAGGCAGTGGATGTGCTTTTGCATCAGTAACAGGAATGTCTGACCAGACCATTGACAGCAGTAAGTCCAACTGCATCCAATATTTGCAAGGACTATTTGTGACCACAGTTCCATAGAAGCAGTACATAGACAGCACAAGTGCCACATATATGAGCAGCATTGCGCACATGAAATTCCATGTACATGTCAGCCCATTTCCTAACTCCTGACACAACCATGCACCTGGTCACAACCCACCTGTCTAAAGAGGTCCCTGGAATAGTAAGTTGTGTACCCTGATATTCTCTCCTCTACACACACAGCTTGTCAATAGCAATCCAGTGTGCTACACCCTTTCCTATGGTATACCATTGTCATAGAACATCTGACTGCATGGACGTCAGGTCAATTAATACACTGGCTTCTAGTTTCCAAGCCCTGTTAGCACCTTTAGATTGGTTCCCGTTTGAAAATGTCTGTTGGCCATTAGAATGCAAATCTCACCTACAGGACTTGTGAAAAACAGATGCAGCCCACACCTGTGATCACCTCCATGCACACCACCCATTTCAACAAGCACTGCCCCTGCTGATGCCTGGAACAGCATAGGAGTTGCCATTTTGTCAAATACACCGTTAAGCATTGATACTAATTAAGCCGTGTAAGACAGCGCTTGGGTTCATTTGTCACCTTCAAAAATACAGGACATACACAGTTTGACATGTCAACTGTCTAGTTCGTCCTCCAAACAGTCTTAGGCAGACCACTGATTATGTAACTTGTTAAATTGCTGGATCCTGATTCACCCTGCATCCTGTCAGCCTGACTGGCATCTGTCTGTGCGTCACCCTAAAGTATCCCTGTGGCTACATATGTACCACACTTGCGTTAGCAAACCTCTCATTCCTCAGAGGGTATTTTGGCATGTGCTTCTTCAATGCAAACCCAAATACATTGTATAGCATCATCTGCCTTTTAACTGTACCATATGAGTTAAATCCTCTGTGAAAACCAAAATTCATGGCCCATCCTTGGTCTGGGTCTCATTTATGCATGAATGACAAAGTGTGACAGTGTCCCAGGGCCGTATGCAGGGATTTAGTACGGGGCCTTCAGCAGAACCAGCAACCTCTCATAATGTCCATGAAAAATCCACACATGTCAGGACCCTGACAGTTCACACACAGAATTACATTGCTCACAACATATTGATGGGCCGTGTGTGGTGAATAGCTGCAGAGGCTATGATGTTCCCAGATGCAGTGGGAATTGCAGAGGCTAACCTGTGTACAAATGTTGTAATGACACCTGCCGGAACATGTCACCTGAGACATTATCTCACTCAGCACACCAAGGTTGCCCTGCTGACTGTCTCATTACACGTCTTCAGTGACAGGGTGGGGCCATCCCCATGTAGGTTCTTATGTCCACATCCACTTTACTCACATTGATAAACAAAGGATACTCAGTAGATACAGGAATAGCTGCCACTGACTCATGATGAGTCCTGGACCTAACTGTGACAATTTACACCCCAAAAAAATATACAGGCTCAAGATTGGACCACACACATGAACAAGACACCTATGTGCAATTGATCACTGGAAATATGTGGACACGTGCTGCCTCGTCTGCTGGTCCACCACAGCCACTTGAGAGTTCTGGCTCAGTTATATGATCTCAACTGTGGCGTCATCATACATTTGTGGTTCACCTTTGGCCATCTGGGCAAACTACATGGTACCCACTTCCTCAATGCATGTGTATGACTCACTGTGGGATTCACCAACAAGTGCCTAGGAAGCTGTTACCAAAAATCTAGGAAATAGGATGTTGAAATTTTGGTGAAATGATTCGTATAAGGCGTAATTGCAGTACCAACAATACTTTCAATGCTCATATTGAGGAAGCCAAACAGAGATTCAAGAATCGAGGTTACAGCGTAGAGGTCCTTACAAAAGCACATAAACGCATTTGTACAGTAAAGAGGCATACGACACTCACTATGGACCATAAGAACAAAAAAAGAAAAGAGAGATCTAGTTGTTTGACATTTATTACTCAATTTTCCACATTGAGTAATGATATATATAAGATTCTGCGTAGGCATTGGCAATTACTATTAGTAGTACCTGGTCTCAGGAGTTCCATTGCAAGGAAACCACAGGTGACCTATCGCAGGGGTCGCACGTTGCGGAATTATCTCTGTCCCAGCTACATTACTACCAATAAGGTACAGACGTGGCTTCCCATAGGCCCCAAGGGTTTCTTCACTTGCCATGAATGCAATATGTGCAATTTTGGTGTAGATAAGATCAAGAGCTTCAGTTACAATACTGTCAAAAGGTATGAAATTAGACATTTCATCAATTGTAAAACAAAATATGTTGTATATATTTTGGGTTGTGCTTGTGATAAAGTCTATGTAGGCAGTACGATCAGACTTCTCAAACTACGCATACAGGAACATGTTAGGGCAATTAAAAATAAAGATATGAAACATCCACTGGTGCTACATGTGATGAAACAACATACTAATGATAGCGAAATCTGGTTCCATGGGATTTACCAAGTATTGCCCAATTGCAGAGGAGGTGATAGGGAATTAACCCTACGATGTAAGGAGGCGGCATGGATATGCTGTCTACGTTCTGTTGATATGGGCCATAATTCTGATGATGAATTTCATTATTTCCTCTAGATATTACATACAGTTATCCTCTGTAGGTGTGACTATATGGAAATTATTTAGGTTCCAATAGGTATATTATTTGTTATATGTACTCCAATATTTTCATTGTTATTATTGTTTTTCTTCTTCTCTTTTTTTATCTTTTTCTTTCTCTCTTTCTTCTCTTTTCTATATATTTTTTCTTTTGTTTTTCTTTTTCTTCTTTTTTGTTTTCCTTTGTCTCCTTGTGTGACATTTACTTCTGTCATGTAATTTTATATTTTCATATTCGTACTATGCATCTTTTTTTCATTTGTTTAGGTATTTGTCTTGTTATTCATTTCCTTCTCCTCTCCCTTTGCGATAATTGTTTGATTCATGCTTTACATTCCGCCATTTCAAGATGGCCACCTCTATTTTTCACTTCTTGTTTTGACTTGTTTATCATAAGATGGCCACCCCTGTTTTTTCCCCCGTGGTTACCATCGGCATTTCTTTGGCGTTGTGGTACCATAGCAACGCGGGTTCCATATTTGCGTCACTAATTGGAGCTGCCGGGTAACTACAAATACGAGCAATATCAGCATGCTCGCTTTTCACTTTTTTCATTCGGGACTGGCAGTTTTCTTGGCCGCACTTGGCCCCAGCACTGCAACTTTGACGCTGTACGCTTTCGGATGCACTTTTTGGGATTTTCTTCGCATTGATACAAGCATTGTTTTGTGTGGGGCACTATAGAAATGTTGCATATAACATTCTCTCTGGAAGTAAGGGCGCTTCGTTTTTGCAGTAAGGGCGGCTATTATAATTTATTGAAATACTCTAATTGCTACAATGTGGGTTTAAAGTTTGATTTGAAGGTTTTTTCTTTGGCATCTATATTCCATTCTCTTTTTGTTTTATATAGTTTTTGGTCTATTTCTTAGTTTATATAGATTTCATTCTCTTTGGTATCATCTTCAAAAAGCATTTGAATAGATTTATAAAAGAATGAGGTCATTACTTCACTCCTTTTGAATGATTATACTCTTTATTAAGCGCCAGTAGGTGTGTTTATTCATTTTTCATTATTCTTTGCGTTGTGCTCCATTTTCTGTTTAGTTTTTACTCTTGAGTGTATTTATATGGTTTTCTTTCTTTCCTTGTTTGTCTCCATTTTGTTCATAGTTTACTATTTTGGCATCAGTTTTTATTTAAAAACTATCAACATGAGAAAAGATATTAAGCATCATTTATTCACAAGGTATGATTTTTCTTTTCTTGATCTATATTAATTCTGCACAATTAAGATATATTAATTCTGGACCGTACAGAATCATTTGTATTTTCTTTGTTTGTTAGTATTGTGATTGCATATATTATTATCAATTGTTTTCTCTTCTTACATTGTGATATTATTCAGGACCAACAATATGGTCTAAATAAATAACTGCCGTCTTTGCCCTATTAGATATATTTTTCTAATTTTTTCCTCCTCCTATTTGTCCTTTTCTTTTCACTTTTTTCTTTCTTCTTTTCCTTTCATGCTTTTTTTTGTTCCTTCAATATGTAGGTTGTGTATATATATATATATAAGAGATTAATTAGATTTTGGTATATTTGTCCCATTGCCTTCATATCAATCTGTTAGTAATGTTGTTAAATTAGTTTGTATATAGTTATATGCAAAAAAACTTTTTATGTGTATTTTTTATGTGTATTGTTTATGTGTATTTTCTGTATTGATTTTCTATGTATTTTTGTATATATATTTAGGTTATGTATGTTTCTTTACTACATTTCAGCCCTGAAGAAGTCCGTTGGTTAGGACGAAACGCGTTGGCTGTTTTGTTTTTACATTTGTGGAAACCCCAATAAAGAGAAGATTTTCTATTAATGATATGGACTAATTGGACTTAATTGGTTTATCTCAAGTGGTGCACGTTCAAAATTTCTTTCTGTGTCAAAAAAGATGTGAAGGGTCTAAAGGGCTGCCAGTGCACCACAGGGAGCCAGGAGCACCGCACGGTCAACAAGAAAGGAGTGGAGCATCACAGGGGGAATAATGGGATTCAGGGTGCTGAGAGCATCACAGGGTCCTATGGACTGTAAATGACACTAAATAGTCACGAGGATAAGCACAAGGTTGGTGGAATCACAGAGGGTCCAGGCAGGGCTTTAGGTTGGCCGGGTCCTGCTGGTGCTCACCACTGGCAAATTTAAAAAGGAGGCCTTTAAACGGGTCCCCATCAGGATCTGTTTTTTTATGCCCTACCTTTTTTTGCCCTGGCCTGACAATACCAGCTGGTATGCCGACCTAGCAAACGTGGCTCATTCTATGTGAGGCACACATAGTAACTCTGCTGCCAGTCGCACCTCCACCTCTGTCATGAAAAGGGCAAATGAAGTGTACCTGGGAGAGGAGTACCCAGGATGTTGTTTTAAAGGCATTCTGGGCTTGCCAGGCCTCTTTTCTCTGTTCAATTGGAGCAACGTGGGTAGAGTCACTTTCGAGCCTCCTGCAGCTATCCAACTTGATGTTCTGTGGTCCCAACCTTTCTTGCTACATAGTTGATCTTTGATGCTGGAAGAGGTGTTGATGGGAAAAAAGTAATCATCCCAGTCCCAGGACTGCCTAGAGAAGCATCTTTTTCAGGCCAGCAGTGCAAGGTGATGGAAAGGACAACATGTTCTACAAGGGGCAAGCATGTAGGATTGAAAAGAGCAGAGTGCAGCACAGAAATAAAGCAACATGGAGTAAGGGATCATGTGCCGGGTGCTATGTTAACAGGTTCCTCCTGCTAACAGGTCAGCTGACTCTTATGGCCTGGAAGGTATCAGGAGACATTCCCAAGTGCAAGGCCTTTCGTCTTCAGCTGTGTCTTCTATACAGCAAGCGTGGGCTCCATCCACCCACAAACGTTATTCTTTGGCATGGAGGAAATGGATGGATTGGTGCCTTCGAGGTGATGTGGATCCCGTGGGATCCGAGATCAAAGACATTGTAAACTTTTTAACAGAATGCAGGATTATGTTACAGGTCAGTAAATCATTTCAGATCAGCTATTTCTGCAGTTCATGAAGGGATAAATAATAAACCAGTAGATCAACATCCTTTGGTATGTAAATTGCTTAAAGGTATCAGGGTGGCAAATCCACCCAAACCACGTTATTCCGAACTTTGGGAGGTACATATTGTGTTATCCTTCTTGAATGCCTGGCCAGACAATCATTTGCTATCAATGAAACAACTTTCTGCAAAGTTGTCCATGTTGTTAGGTTTAATATCATGTCGCAGAGTTTCTGATGTGGGAGCCTTAGAATTTGCAAGTAAGCTATTTTCTCCTTCTGGAGTTTCATTTATTATTTCTAGAGGTACCAAATGCATGTCTAATTCTGTTGATTATCCTGCATTTCCTCATAACGAAAGTCTTTGTGTAGTTAGGGGTTTAAAAGTTTATGAGGAACGCACAGCTTGATATAGAATGGATCCTCTCGGTCCACTGTGGATATTTATTCAGAAGCCTTATCGACCTGTCCCATCCGCCACTTTGGTCCGCTGGGTTTAGTAGGTAATGTCAGAAGCAGGCATTGATGTATCCTTGTATGGTGCTCATTCCATTAGAGGTGGTATGGCGTCGAAAGCTTTTCTTTTGGGTTCTATGTTAGAAGACATTCTTCGTGCTGCTAATTGGTCAAGTGATTCTATGTTTAAAATGTTTTATTATAAACCAGTGGTACATGTTTCTTATTTAGTAATGGATCAGATTGGAACCAGCATAATCGGAGCATCTGGTCCTGACATAGAATACAAACTTTTCTAGCCTTGCGTCAAGAATTTTAGATTCTATTAAGGACACAGAGGCGAGGATTATTCCTCCCGCTGGGTCATATATGTATATTGTACATGATATTGCTTGTTTGCATTTTTAGATGGGTGTTATTTGCCCTTCCTTGATTTTGTTTATTGGGATAGAATTGGAACTCATATCTTCTTTTATTATTGGAACTGATTCCAAACAAGTATAAAGATTTGTGGATCTTCTGTGTTTCGTGGTTGGCAAGACTTGGCGCTAAGTTATTTTTATATTGAAGTTGTCCAGGAAGTTCATGTTCGGAACTGTTTATCTGAGAATGCTATTGGATACACGCAAAGAAAGAGGAAGTCAGATGGTGCCTCTCCATTTTGTAGGCTGTGTTGGACTACTGTTGGTAAGTTATAAGAGGGGTGTGGTTCAAAGCCTTATGTTATAGTGTGTTTTCTGTGTTTACTGTTTTTTTTTAATTGGCTGCTGTTTTTGGAGTAGTAATGCTTGAGAAGCATAATCCTTGCCTCCGTGTCCTTAACAGAATCTAAAATTCTTGACGCAAAGCTAGAAACATTTGTGTTCACAGACACCTTCCATAAAGAAGGAGACATAATTTCTATGGTGCATAAATGGTTCTGGAACTCTCCCTTTTGTCCCTATAAGTGACTAGTTGCCCCCTGTAGCTCAACAGCAAAGACATTCTATACTAGAGGACCTGAACTACCATAAGGCCTTAACAGGGTTACGTGAACAAGAGGACTTGGATCTACCAAAGAACTGACTTTCACTTACTGGGGGAAGGTTGGGTTTAGGACCCCATGCCCCTCAATCTGAGGAAAATTAGGAAACATGTGAAGAAGGACTGTATATCCCTGTGGAACAGGTTCCTGCTTACACCCTGGGGGTTACTCATGTTCTATATTCCCTACTCACACACAGGTTTTCTATGCCTCGTGTTGGTTTCCTAATATATTCTATACACCTCACATAGCCATTCAGATATGAGATGATGATACAAAACATCCATCCTAACAGATCCCTCCCGGAGATGAGTAAGCGTGCGATTCAAAATGGCCGCCTCCCAATAAAATGTTATAAGCCCAGCTTCTAACCATGATACTTTTTGCCAAATTGGGGACAATCTGCTTGTATTTTCCCTCTCCTTCTATCCTGCAATTTTTCCTGCTTCAGGAAGTGCGCTCTCTAGGTGGTTTTGTCTATTTTTGAAAACGGTGCATGTCTGCAGAGTTCACCGAGCCTTCCTGTACTCAGCTGCCCAGATTCCTGTCAGAGAAGATGGTGTTGCTACAGGAAAAGGCACGGTGTTGGCCTCTGAATGCTTCCACAACTGGTTGTGGCTGCTGTTTTCCATTTTTACTGAATTTACTACTTCTCAACATTTTCCTGATTCGGTTTGCAGTTTTCTTTCAATATGGATAAGAAAAACTGTATCTTCTAATGCTAATAAGCACAAACAAACAGTATTTCCACCACCTATTAAATTAAAAATTGTAACTCTTATAAACTTTCCCTTGCGACAATTTTTTGTAAGAATTATAAGATGCTCAGTCCAATACAGAGAGTACTGTTAGTGAGATAAAAAATATTCATAAAGATATGGCTGGTCTATGAAAGTCTCCAAAAACAAATTTAAAATAGGAGACAATAAATCTATAATCGACCAATTACTCCCCATCACAGCAAAAAGTCTTCCTATGAACAAACTTTTATGGGGTTTGGAAAACTGCAACAAGCAATACAATTTGAGGATTTTTAATTTACCTGAAAACTTTGACGGTACTGATTGTAGAAGATATCTTGAAACCTTACTGACTAAACCTATTGCAACTAAAATTTACCACTTCATATCCCATCCCACTGTAAACCAAGTCAGACCAAACCCAGACATGTCATATATAAGGTGCTACTACATAGCGTCGGCTGCCACAGTCTAAAGGGGAGAGGCTGGCAGGTGGGGGCGGGACGGGGAAATAATATATTTTTAAAAAGCTTACCTTGTCAACACCACCACCTGCTGGGTTGATTCTTTTCTCTCTGGTGTTCCAGAAATCAGCCCCATGCAATCCTGGTGCTGCTCTCATGCTAGACATAGCATGAGAACAGCACCAGGATTAGCCAGAGTGGCTTGTTCTGCCGCTCAAACACTGCATGTGAATCTTTGCTGTTTTCCAACCCGGCTGTGTAACACAGCCAAGTTGGAGAAACCTAAGTGCGCATGTATGTGTGGCCTGCCTAAGACGGCTAGCCAAACACACATGCACACTTAATTGCATATATTCCACTCTCCCGCCCCTCTACCCTCCCATAGCCCAGCCCCGCCCCTCCCTACACATGCTGGATTAGCTGAGCCACCAACTGAAAAATAAAAAAAATAGAGAAATATATATTTTTTTTTCAGCTGCTGGCTTAGCCAGGGGACAACGCTCCTTCGCCATTGCAAAGGAGCTGCCTCTACTACTACATAACCATCTTGTCATAGTTAGAAAAGCTGCTCAAGAAATTCTTTCTATATTAGTCAGTGGTCAAAAACTTTTTATTCATCAAAACTTCACAAAATAAACAATTGCCATACGTAAATAATTTACTGCCCTTCCTCCCAGACTGAAAAATCCTGGCTTTCAATAAGGCCTTTTTGACACTTCTAATATGCGAATATGGAAAGACAACATCTCTAAATCTTTTCACCATTCTGAGGATCTTTGAGCATTCCCTAACCATCATTATCCTCTCTCCATGGATACACAGGAACATGTCAATTGAATGTTCAGTGGCAGCCTCATCATTATTTAAGTACCCTCCTTATGTGCATTTACCTATTACGGGCTTGCTCTTACTGGCTCATCTTGTATATGTCCATGAGTGACTTACATCTGATATTTGTGTTTCCTGTTGTGGTGTCCATGTCGTCTTCTGTTTTTCTTGTTCTCTCTTTGTATGTTAATTTCCAAAGCTACGTCTGTGTCTTTAACTCAGTACAACTTTTCTTGACCTTTGGTTTCCAACTCCTCTTTCTTCTTCCTTGTTATTATTTTATCACATGGATACTTCAAAATGAATTACGTTTGCCTCTCTTACTGTTAAATGTTTAAGTCACAATTAAGTGTATTAGTGAGCTAGACACAAAGCTGATATGTGGTTTCTTCAAGAAACTCGCGCTGATGATCAAATATTAGCTTATATGAATACAAAATGGGTCAGGCATATCGTTTCCCTCCAGCAAACAGTAAATAGATGGAGTTGTAATCTTGTTCTCAAAGAAACGCCAAATGCAGATTTTGAACAAATGCTCTAACACTGATGGTAGATACTTACTGGTTAAAGTTAAATTTGATACTTGTTTACATCTTATTATTATTTATGGTCCTGCGGTAGACGATCCACTTTTCTAGAACAACATTACCTCTAAAATTCTCAAAACTGGCAAAGTTCCCCTTATTGTTAGTGGAGATTTTACCTTAATATGTCACCCTCTCCTCAATAGACTTTCTACAACTAAATTCAGACCCTCTACGGCATTCCAATCACTTAAAGCATTGTTTAAAAACACCAACCAACCATATTCCATTTTACCACTCATAAGGAATTTACCTTTATTCCCCAGTCCTCATAATTCGCATTCCTGAATGATTACTTCCACACAACACAAAATCTAGTCTGCTCTATTGCGAATCCTATTATTAGAAACATCGAAGTCTTAGACCATGCTATAATTTCCATGTGCTCTTCCTATCTGCTATACATAACTCACGTGAGGTTCAAGGATTAAATGTTAAAAATATTAATATTAGTGGCTGCATATGTAGTTGATTTAATTTTATTTATGAATAACCCAGTTATCACTTTCCCACATGTTCTCACTCTTATACACTTACAGCCAGATTACGAGGCTGGCAGTCCACATACCGCCAGCCTCACAGTGGCTGTTGGACCGCCGCAGCTGTGGTGGTCCAACTGCCATATTACGAGGTTGGCGGGCAGACCCGCCAACCTCCCGCCATCCCCGCCAGAATCTCAGATCCCGAAGGGCTGGTTGCAATCAGCCAGGGCAGCGCTGAACTCAGCACCGCCCTACTGATTACAACCTTGTTCTCCGCTAGCCTTTTCATGGCAGTTCTACCTCTATGAAAAGGCTGGCAGAAAACAAGTGCAAGGTATCACAGGGAGCCCCTGCCTGTGGCGTGGGCAGCGCAGGGATCCCCCCGCCCTCACCCTCGAAATACACAATGTCTGCTGTGCAGACAGTGCGCATTTCAAGGGTGCAAGTGCCCCCTGCGTGCGGTCGCATAGCCACTGGCTCTATTATGAGCTGACAACAATGCTGCCACCCCTTTCCCACTGAGCTGACCAGCAGAAACCTTGGTTTCCGCCTGTCAGCCCAGTGGTAAAGTCGTAATGGGGACTGCGGGGAGGTCGACCGCATGGCGGCGACCACCCTGTACGGAGTTTGGCGGACAGGTGTTTCTGCCCGCCAAACTCTTACTCAGGCCCTTATTTTTTTGTCTCTGGTTATACTTGAAATATTAATAAAGCAAATTGTGCCCCTAAATGTCTGCTGTACCCCTGACATGCTAAATAATACTGATATTCTTTGGCAAAAAGATAAACTAAAATTCTTAGTTGTTCATTTATCACACTCAGTTAAAGTATTACTTTAAACTGTGATTATTTACTTTAAAAATTATAGACACAATTCATCAATAGTCTCCTTTTCATTTAACATGGTGGGGAAAAACAGAACCTTTGAAAATGACTATTGCTCCTCAAAAAAAGTTTAAGAATTATCTATGATTCCTTTCCAACTGCCTCTCACTTTCTGCATGAAAATAGATTGAATCATTTCAAAACGTATTTGGCATAATGGACCTCCAAAAATTGTTTATGCTAAACAAAAAAATTGCTAACGGCAATGATGGGCTTCGAGTACCAGATTTCTGTAAATATCATAAAGATTTGATATTAAACAATGATCTTTATGGTTCACACACCACATTACTACTGATATACCTAACAGGATTCAAATTGAACAGTAACTTGTTTCTCCGTTCCCTTTATCAGTATTATTATCCATGTCTAATTCAAATATCATGTTAACTCCTCACATATCCTTAAAATTACCAAATTAATACTCCATGGCTTTGATACTTTATTTCAGTCCTCTTGTCCTACCTACAAAAACTCTCACTTTAGTATAATCCATCAAAAAACTTGATCATAACGTTAAATGATAGAAATCTTGACTTGACTTGGGTATTTAGATGACATTCTAGTGATAATGCTCCTATTTTTTTCAGATTTATAGCATGAATCAACAGATATGAAATATGAACTTTTATATATTCCCGTCCAAAAAACTACTTAAACAGCCTTGCGTCGTATTTATGCTTTCGGGAAAAAATGACGCATGGCCGGGAGGCGGAGCCGGTAAATGATGCACAGCGCGATTTGCGTCAAAATTTAACGTCTGGGTCAGGGCAGGCGTTAAAATGGGGCAAACACACCTATATTTAATCAGAACACACAGAAGCAACAACAGAGCCGCAGAGCAACAAAAGGGAGACATGGAGGTGATTCTTATCCAGCGTGCACGCAGACGCAGAGCCCAGCAGCAACAACAGCAGCTACCACAACACCAGCAGGGACCCCAAAGGCATTGCAGAAGGCAGGAGAGGATATTCCGCCCCAGAACAACCCTTCATGGCCTCAGGGAACACAACATCATCCAGATGTACAGGTTGAACTGGCAGGCCATTCAGCAGCTGCTGCGCAACATTGAGCCGCAGTTGGCACCCACTTTGCTGACACCCCGCACCATCCCAACAGAAACCAAGCTGCTTGCCGTACTTCACATGCTCACAACTGGCTCTTTTCAAACAACTGGTGCCCTGGTTGCCGGAATATCACAGCCATCATTCTCTGCCTTTTTGCCCAAAGTACTGGATGCCATCATTGGACTTACACCCCGCCACATCTGCTTCCCAAAACAGGGGTTTTACCTCATTAGTGGCTTCCCACATGCCCTTGGTGCAATCGACTGCACACATGTACGCCTTGTGCCACCTGCTGCAACTGAACAACTCTACCGCAACAGGAAGCACACACATTCCATCAATGTGCAGGCCATTGTCGATCACCAAGGATTGATCACCAACATCGTGGCTAAATATCCTGGGAGTTTCCATGACTCATTCATCTTCCGTCACAGCACCATCAATGTACACCTCCAGGATGGACGGTATGGCAATGGACTACTTGTTGGTAAGTACAGAAACCTACTTGTATACACACTGCACAGCAACCCTCTACGGCACACAACACATTCACCACAACAGCAACATGTTGACAGGAACACACTGAGGTTGTGACATTGCTAGCCATGTTTCTTAGGTCACCATTGAACCTGCCACACATCTGAAATTAGTGTACAGTCTAATGTTAAGACGTCAATGATCACAACGTTTGGAGTGGGTTGCCTAAATGTCACCTTGCAAATTGTAAGTGTCTCAATGATGTTTACATTAATCCACTGCATAAGTCTAAAGGTATGTGATGTCCAGGGTACATTGATATGAAGGTGTTAACAACACTGTCAATCTTAACCTGTGTATGGAACTATCATCTCACCCCCAGTGAAGCCACAGGGACACCTGTATCACAAGTCACAATGCTAGGGGGGAGGGCACACTGTACCGCAAATCCCAAAACATACTGCTGACAACTGGTTAGCAGCCAAACACTCATTCAGCCAAGGAAACAACACAATGCAGATGGTACATCCTACAAGCCTAGGATGCGACATAATAACACCAAAGAGTCACAGACAACACAAGACAACTACTGCCATGAAAGGTGATTTCAATAGGGCTAGCTACATCAACATGAGCCCATTCATTTTCTCTTGCAGCTGATCAGGGGTATGGCATCCAGCCATGGATAATAACACCTATTGGCAACCCGAGTACTGCAGCAGAGCGTGCCTACAATGACGCACATAGGAGGACACGCACCATAGTGGAGAGGACCTTTGGCATCCTCAAGTCGAGGTTCCGGTGCCTCGACATCACTGGTGGTAGCCTCCTATATTCCCCGGAAATGGTCTGTAAGATCATCCTAACATGTGCTATTCTGCACAACATTTGCATAAAAAGGAACATTCCCCTCCTGGAACCCGAGCCACACATGCCTGAAGAGGAGGAAGAGGAGGATGGTGGCCTGCAACATGAGGGGAAACAACAGAACACGGCCGCTGGTTTACGTAGGCGGCAACATATTGTGAACAATTTCTTTTAAATATAATCACCATCAACACTTTATGAACTAATTTAAATAAACACCTATAATAATCACCATATCATCGTTTGGCTATTCATTTTTGCACACCTTCATCTCTAACTATCAGAATAAGAGTGTTGCCTCATGGAGCATTGCTGATATACTGATTAGGACACTGAAAATCCCAGAGCAAATGTGATGCGTATCATACAAAAGTCACATACACACACACAGTAAATGACATATATCCTGTACATTTCACCTTTGAAGGGCAATAGCAGAGGACCACACCTATTTCGCACATACATGTTGAAATCATGGTTCATCGCAGCATATGGCTTACAACTAAGACACCATCACTCAATAAGGGGAAAACAAGCCTCATACATGAGGCAGTGGATGTGCTTTTGCATCAGTAACAGGAATGACTGACCAGACCCTGGACAGCAGTAAGTCCAACTGCATCCAATATTTGCAAGGACTATTTGTGACCACAGTTCCATAGAAGCAGTACATAGACAGCACAAGTGCCACATATATGAGCAGCATTGCGCACTTGAAATTCCATGTACATGTCAGCCCATTTCCTAACTCCTGACACACCCATGCACCTGGTCACAACCCACCTGTCTAAAGAGGTCCCTGGAATAGTAAGATGTGTACCCTGATATTCCCTCCTCTACACATACAGCTGGTCAATAGCAATCCAGTGTGCTACACCCTTTCCTGTGGTATACCATTGTCATAGAACATCTGACTGCATGGACGTCAGGTCAATTAATAAACTGGCTTCTAGTTTCCAAGCCCTGTTAGCAGTTGTAGATTGCTTCCCGTTTGAAAATGCCTGTTGGGCATTAGAATGCAAATCTCACCTACAGGACTTGTGAGAAACAGATGCAGCCCACACCTGTGATCACCTCCATGCACACCTCCCATTTCAACAAGCACTGCCCCTGCTGATGCCTGGAACAGCATAGGAGTTGCCATTTTGTCAAATACACCGTTATTAAGCCGTGTAAGACAGCGCTTGGGTTCATTTGTCACCATCAAAAATACAGGACATACACAGTTTGACATGTCAGCTGTCTAGTTCGTCCTCCAAACAGTCTTAGTCAGACCACTAATTATGTAACTTGTTAAATTGCTGGATTCTGATTCACCCTGCATCCTGTCAGCCTGACTGGCATCTGTCTGTGCGTCACCCTAAAGTATCCCTGTGGCTACATATGTACCACACTTGCGTTAGCAAACCTCTCATTCCTCAGAGGGCGTGCTTCTTCAATGCAAACCCAATTACATTGTATAGCATCATCTGCCTTTTAACTGTACCATATGAGTTAAATCCTCTGTGAAAACCAAAATTCATGGCCCATCCCTGGTCTGGGTCTCAGTTATGCATGAATGACAAAGTGTGACAGTGTCCCAGGGCCGTATGCAGGGATTAGGTACGGGGCCTTCAGCAGAACCAGCAACCTCTGATAATGTCCATGAAAAATCCACACGTCAGGACCCTGACAGTTCACACACAGAATTAAATTGCTCACGACATATTGATGGGCCGTGTGTGGTGAATAGCTGCAGAGGCTATGATGTTCCCAGATGCAGTGGGAATTGCAGAGGCTAACCTATGTACAAATGTTGCAATGACATCTGCCGGAACATGTCACCTGAGACATTATCTCACTCAGCACACCAAGGTTGCCCTGCTGACTGTCTCATTACACGTCTTCAGTGACAGGGTGGGGCCATCCCCATGTAGGTTCTTATGTCCACATCCACTTTACTCACATTGATCAACAAAGAATACTCAGTAGATACAGGAATAGCTGCCACTGACTCATGATGAGTCCTGGACCTAACTGTGACAATTTACACCCCAAAAAATATACAGGCTCAAGATTGGACCACACACATGAACAAGACACCTATGTGCAATTGATCACTGGAAATATGTGGACACGTGCTGCCTCGTCTGCTGGTCCACCACAGCCACTTGAGAGTTCTGGCTCAGTTATATGACCTCAACTGTGGCGTCATCATACATTTGTGGTTCACCTTTGGCCATCTGGGCAAACTACATGGTACCCACTTCCTCAATGCATGTGTATGACTCACTGTGGGATTCACCAACAAGTGCCTAGGAAGCTGTTACCAAAAATCTAGGACATAGGATGTTGAAAATGTGGACCATTGACATGAACAAGCGTCTGCCATCTATCTGGTGCATGCTTTGTCATATGTGGTGTCTACGTTACCCTAAATCTTGGAAGTGCACATAACGGATGTTGCTACATGTATGACTAACACATGTCCTCTCTCAGTTCCACAATTACTTGCATCTAAGGTTTGGACACATGGACTTCACATTCATACAAGCATATGTGCAATAATGCATCATGTGATGCACACACACTTGGTCAACAAATACATTAGTTGCCACAGCACACACATTGAGCCATAGGCATTGAGGTATTGTACATATGTGCGTCACATAGCTATCCTCTCCTGATGCCAAACATGCCCAATTTGTGCAATACAGATATGTAGGCCACACATATGTCCATCTAGTGCGTCAGCCAACCGTCAAAATACTGTGAAGGAAGTAGCGGGTCATGGTCCGCTGCAGTATGATGTCACACGTGAACATACACCATCAACACCATAGTGGGTGCCATCAGCCTATCTCTGATGTGTCCCAAATGTAACATAACATAAAAACAGAAAAAAATGACCAAAACCAGTTCATGCACTGAAATTTTTACGTTGCTTGCGTTATGCGTCATTTTCTTTCCACCAATACAGATTTTGCGTAATTTTTTTTGACGCACAGGAGTGAAAATTAGGCCGCATCCAAATAATTGTACAGACTATTTACTATTATTTGGATGTGGGCTAATTTTCACTCCTGTGCGTCGAAAATTATGATGCACAAACTGTATGCGTGAAAAAAATATGACGCATAACTGAAAAAACGTCAGACATTTTATTCAGGAAGTGATGTAATAGGATATCCTGTTTACAGATCATGTGCAGTGGGTGCACTTTCAGTGTCACTTTGCTGTCTGCGAATCTTCTAGACTGTGTGGCTGTGTGGAGAGTGGTGTCCATTGATTTTGTGCTTTTGTGTCCTGTGTGCTGTCTCTATTGTCAATTTGTGAAATAAATATTGTTGGTGTATAGTGTCCTACTGTGTTTTGTGTACATTTGTCCAGTTTTCTAGTGTTTTTGTTGTTTGTGGAAGTCTGTTGTGGGTAGTGCTAGTTTGGGGATAGTTGGGCTCTTTTAGTGGTTAAGGTTACTTTTCTTCTGTTTTTGTACTCCTACTTTCCCCCTTTTCCCCTTTCTATTTCTTTAACCCCTATCCCCCTTCTCATTTGTACAATGTCTGGTAGGCCACGTCTTGGGGGGCTTCATATGACTTGTGTGCCATTTCTTGCCACTGATGATTGAGGCAGGGGGCAGGGTGATACAGGGGTATCACACTGAGGCTCGCAGAATCCGGTGGGGAAAGGTGCTGCATCACCTGCAGCGTGTGTATGCCAGCCAGAGGAGTGACCACCAGCTGAAGCATCGGTGGACTGACCTCATCACCAGGGAGCAGGATCTCTTGGACCACTTGGGAATCGTGATTGGTGGCCCTGTTGGTGAGTACTAATCATGTAAATGTGCACGATTAAATGCTCTGTAGTGACATCAGATGATTTGAACAATATCTGCCAGCTAACTTGCTGAGTGTGTGTAATGCTGGGGAAACATACAGGGTAATTGATGCACTATGGGAAGGATCACAATTGCTAGCTGTCAGGTAGCACGCGCTCTGCAAACTTACAGGATACTTTTCCGTTAAGTAAATTGGTGCTGCTTTTGTGTCAGACAACCAAACAAAATAGGAGCCAATCATGTCTATATAGGCCACATTTGCCAGAGAAGTAAACATGTACTAACATATTGGCTAACTTTGTTGACGCAATAGCTAGACTGACTTTAGAATCACTACATGATGCAGAAAAAGAGTGCTGGCTTCATGTCAACTGATGATAGCAAAGTGGCCCAGACATATGTCTCATGTGAGTCTGGAGAATGTGGAAGGAAAGCGTTCACGGACGTTCTATGAATGTTAGGGACTATTGTGGTCCTTCATCTTTTTGGATACATGTCAGATCTGGATTTGAAAACATCGTGAAAAGGTGTAAGGTGCCCTCAGCTAACATCTTAGACTGGTATTTGGAGTGAGTTGTGCCACATTTCAATTAGGGATGGCAGTCGAAAGGTATGCACATGGCTTCACATCTCCATGGTTGGTGCAAATCACCATTGCAGGGCAACATCAAATGAAGAAACTGTAACAACAGGAGGGCTTACAAAAGTCCCTGCCCCTCTGTGCATTGTACCTATGTGTCTGAACTGTGTCATGGCCACATAGCCTATTTGACTGGTAATGCAGTCCTCAAGTAACCAGGCTTTGGATGTCTCTCTTGGATGCACATGATGAGACAAATACACTCCATATTTTTTTCTGGTCACTAATGACGGGGCATGTATGCCACCACATGATAGTTAGGGCCACTGCATGTGTGCAGATATGTGTGTAACTGTCACAGGAGAACCATGCCATGTACAAGTTGGCCGTGATATATCAGATGCAGTATCATCGTGTCTGAATGGCTGTCATTTCCTTATTCAGCCTACACATTGAATACGTCTTTAAAATTGTTGGTCAGTGCACAGATTTTGAGCACATTTCTTCCTTCCATGCCTTACAGGTGGACTGGCACCCTACACTGTGGGAGAGGTGGCTACATTTGAGGACCCCGACCACTCCAGTAAGTGTTGACATGTCTGTTATGTGTTGTGTTTGCTGATTATGTGTGATGGACTCCTGTGTGTTGAACGCATAGCAAGGTGTGATGCGTTGGCCAATCATTTGTCTTGTTCCATGAGTGGGATTTCAGTTTCTCAAATGTTTTGAGCTGGCCAATGCGTATCCTATTGAATTATCTAGGGATTTTAGGTCATTCCTGTTGGCACCACAGTGAGTACTGGGGTGAGTCATGTGGATGACACTTGTATCAACAAGAGTCGCACTGGAAGTCAGCTCAGATTTAGTCAGCCTGTCAGACCCACATTCTCCCAGATTGGTACAGCAAATTGCTTTCCAACAGACTTCAGCTTCCCTATTTACCAAGGTACTTATTAAACTGTAGGTAGAACTTCCTAGCAGCATGTACTTCCACATGTAGTGCTAGAAGTATGTGGAATTTGAGTGCAATGGCCTAGGTGTGCATGCTAATCATGATCATGGGTGTTCTTGCAACTATGTGTCTGATGTAAGTCATGCCTTACTGGAAGTATATGTTGTGTACCAAGCTCTGCATTTCCTGACATGTGTGGCACTATGATTGGTCTAGGGTTTGCAGACTCCTAATTGTTGATAGACCTTACCTGCGGTGTGTGTGTAGAGCCAAACACGTGTGGAATTTTCTATACACTCCTCGGTGTCCATGTTGTTTGGAATTGTTAGTTGTTTATCCACCCCCCACCCTCAAACACAGGCATGGGTTTGTGAATAGGGTACCTAGGACTGATGCTACCAGTATGTTACACATACATGTGAATAAGTGACTGTTTGGTCGGAACCTAGTATACACACTCAGGTATGGCACATGGGTACTATACTGGCAAGTCCTGTTACAACTTGCAGACCATGTGGCTTTAGTTTAGCATTCCATACACTGACATTTGTAGCCCAGGTATTGGCGGAGAATATGCAGCATGATTGTTAGCTGATAACTGGCAGAACTCAGATGGCAAGTCAATGCCAGTTGTTACCCATCTTGTAGGTTTTGGATGTGCTATGTGTGATGTGACCTTTGTAGGCTGGCCTGCCATGTACTTACTCAGGGACATTCAATGATCTTTATTGTGATATGAGCTGTTATAAGTACAGTAGATATATTGTCTGATTGACTTCTTGTGCCATTTCACACAATGCAGTTCCTAATGTAAATTATTTGCATTTGTCTTCACAGCTGCAAACATGACTCCAGACCAGGTCCGTGAGTTCCAGCGGCGGGCCATGAGATACCAGCACATCCTGCTGGTAGAGTCGCTTCCCAGGTTTTGACTGTGTGCTGGACTCTGTTTTTGCTGTTTTTGGTACTCTGGGCTAAAGTGCAAGTGTTCCCTGTGTACAATGTCTGCGAAATTGGTTTATCCATGATTGGCATATTTGATTTACTAGTAAGTCCCTAGTAAAGTGCACTAGAGGTGCCCAGGGCCTGTAAATCAAAAGCTACTAGTGAGCCTGCAGCACTGGTTGTGCCAAACCACATTAGTAGCCCTGTAAACATGGCTCAGACCTGCCACTGCAGTGTCTGTGTATGTAGTTTTAACCTGCCAATTCGACCTGGCAAGTCTACCCACTTGCCAGGCGTAAACCTTCATTTTTTATACATGTATGGCACCCCTAATGTAGGCCCTAGGTAGTCCCATGGGCTGGGTGCAGTGTACATTAAGGGTGGGACATGTATTGATGTGTTTTAAATGTCCTAACAGTGAAATACTACCAAATTTAGTTTTCACTGTTGCCAGGCTTATCCCTCTCGTAGGTTAACATGAGGGCTGCCTTTAAATAACTTTAAGGTGCGGATTCCTTTTGGGAGACAATAGAAATGTCGGAGTTTGGGGTTTCTGCACTCACAATTTAAAAATGCATCTTTTAGTGGCTGAAAAATGATGCGCCACCCGCTTCGCTGCATAAATCGATGCTCCACCTGCATCGCGGCTAGGAGACCGACACATCGCAGTTGGAGAAACAATGCAACACGCGCTTGCTGCTGCTGATAATGACACAAAACCCCTTGCAGTGCGGTTTTCTAACACAGTGTGACCGGATTTCTCAGGCATTGTCCCTGGTCATCAAAGTCACTGTGAACCTGTGCAAATCCGAAGGTGTCCTGTCCGGAAATCGATGCATCGTTCTCTTGAAAGGGAGAAAAACGATGCATCGCCGACCCAACTGTAGGAGAAACGATGCACAGCCTCACTTTCGAGTAAGGATTCGACGCATCACTGACTTTTCCGATGCACGATCACCCGTTCAGCTTTATTTTTGATGCAAACCAGGTACTTTGTGTTTCCATTGTTTTCTTTGGAGTAAGACTGTTATTCTTTTCAAAATTCATATCTTGACTTGTGTATGTTGGATTTTTGTCATTTTGGACTTGTTTGATTTAGATAACTATTGCCCATTTTTCTAAACTAGTGTGGTGTCCATTTTGTAGTGTTTTCACAGTATTACTCTGTGTGTTGGTAGAAATACTTTACACATTGCTTCTGAGTTAAGCCTGCCTGCTCATGCCAAGCTACCAATAAGGGTGATTGGGGGTTAACCAGGTGTGTTTCTCCTTTGTCCTGACTAGAGTGAGGGTCCTTGCTTGGTCAGGGGGTAACTTGACTGCCAACCAAAGACCCCAATTCTAACAACATGTTACATAACTGATTAACCAATCCTTGTGGTTATTGCAACTGAATACTAAGGCCCATATTTATACTTTTTGATGCAAACCAGCGCCGGCGCTGGTTTGCGTCAAAAACTTTACCGCCGGCTAACTCCATTCCTACGCACCATGCGGTGCCTTATTTAAGGATTGACGTTAGCCGGTACTGCAGGCTGGTCAGAGTAAAATATAATGACGCAAACCAGGCAGCACCAGCGTAGGGGAAAATGGGGGTTGTGCATCAAAAAATGGCGCAAGTCAGGTTTGAGTCAAAAATCATGGCTCAAACCGGACTTGCGCCATTTTTTGGCGCACAACCCCCATTGAAATGACTCCTGTCTTAGCAAAGACAGGAGTCATTCCCCCATGCCCAATGGCCATGTCCAGGGGACGGCACGGTCATTGGGCACAGTGGCATGTAGGGGGGCCCAAATTAGGTCCCCCTATGCCACTTTAAGAAATAAAAAAGTAATACTTACCTCAACTTACCTGTACTTCCCTGGGATGGATCCCACCGATCCATGGGTGTCCTCCTGGGGTGGGCGAGGGTGGCAAGGGGTGTCCCTGGGGGCAGGGAAGGGCACCTTTGGACTGCTTCCATGGTCTGAGACCATGGAAGTGAGCCCACAGGTCCCTTAATGCCTGCCCTCACCCAGGCGTTAAAAAACGGCGCACATCAGGCTGTGCGTAATTTTTTAAGTCCCGCCCCCTCTTGTGCGTCAAAATGTTTGACGCACATTCGGCGCAAACAGAGTATAAATATGCCCCTAAACATTCTATGATTTATACGTATCAGTAGAAGAAATTTGTATTCAATCGTGTACTGTTAACATCAGACAATTACTCTATTCAAGGAAGCTTTAACACCTGAGTTGGAATTTTGTCATTAGCCAGGTCCTGAGACTGAAAAGAAATTAAGGGCCTTTATAACGTGTCTCTCTTATAAACCACCTGCATACCTGTTTAATTAGCTTAATCTAGCATATATTTATATAAAATCATATTCCACTATTTGATTAAAGAAACTCCGCTAGTGTCTTTCCAGTTTGATGTAATTACTTGTGGAGCAGTAGCAACAAGAATTTCTACAAATTTACCAATCAAACATTGGAAGATCCACCCAAAGAATGTGCATTTCATCAACCTTAACTGAATTAATGTCCAAAGTATTTTCCCAACCTTCTTCCCAAAACAGTTTAATTTTTGAAAAGTTAATAAGCATATGCATAGCATTGCTATTGTCAACATAACAAGACCAACATTTGATGTTTTTGATTTCATTTTATAAAGAGAACAATTAGTTATAAACAATCTTTTATAGACAAATTATAAAAATGCGTCATACTTGCAGAATGAGATGTACAATTATTTTTTGCCCAAATTTGGTCCCATGTTTAAACAGGTAAAATCTGTTAAAATGTTTTCACTATAATAACTGTATGTTAGTTTTTAGCCTCCGAGTTCTATTATCACTGAGTTTTATAAATGTAGGAAACTTTAAACTTGGTATTGCGTGGGCAAAAGGAACCTCCCTCTCTAGGTACACCAAAGATGGGTCTAGTTAGGAAGCACTGCTGTTTCTGAAGCAGTAACGTGTGCCCCTGTATGTGCGAATCAATTTCCAAAGAGCCTAGATTTGAACTGAGAAGCCTATCTACTGCCTGGCAGCAACGTTCAACCTAACATAACGGGATAAATAGGCAGCACAAATGTGTATGTGTGAGTGAGCTGCATCTGACAGTGAGAACTTACATGACTACTATATGCACAGCTACAAAAGTGCTCTAAGTGAAACGTTTTAAGAATCCAAAGTGAAACACGAATAAAGTGGAGGTGAAGGTTATCTAGCTGAACACTGTGCCTAATTAGTGGTGATGTATATATTTTTGTGTATAGGGTATTTCTATTGCACAGCCGGGATGAAAGATGGCAAAATGCTGCACAGAGACAAAGACAAATATACAGTCAACAAATGATTCAAGAGGCAGCTAGTTTCCCAGCGTGGTAGTGAACTGTTAGACTTTTCATCCTTGGCGTGGTCTCCCTTAAGTTTTTGCCTCTGTTCCCCAGGTTTTGATGTGTGCTGGACTCTGATTTTGCTGTTTTTGTTACTCTGGGCACTTTACCACTGCTAACCAGTGCTAAAGTGCAGTGCTCCTTTACAAAATGTGTATGTGATTGGTTTATCCGTGATTGGCATATTTGATTTACCAGTAAGTCCCTAGTAAAGTGCACTAGAGGTGCCCAGGGCCTGTAAATCAAATGCTACTAGTGGGCCTGCAGCACTAGTTGTGCAACCCACATAAGTAGCTCTGTAATCATGACTCAGATCTGCCATTGCAGTGTCTGTGTGTGCAGTTTTACCTGTAAATTCGACTTGGCAAGTGTACCCACTTGCCAGGCCTAAACCTTCCCTTTTCTTACATGTAAGACACCCCTAAGGTAGGCCCTGGGTAGCCCCAAGGGCAGGGTGCAGTGTATGGTTAAGGTAGGACATATAGTAATGTGTTTTATATGTCCTGACAGTGAAATATTGCTAAATTAGTTTTTCACTGTTGCAAGGCCTGTCCCTCTCATAGGTTAAGATGGGGGCTACCTTTAAATCTGATTAAAGTGTAGATTCCCTTTGTGAGCGGATGTACATGTAGAGTTTGGGATCTCTGAGCTCACAATTTAAAAATACATATTTTAGTAAAGTTGATTTTAAGATTGTGTGTTTGAAAATGCCACTTTTAGAAAGTGAGCATTTTCTTGCTTATACCATTTCTCTGACTCTGCCTGTTTGTGGATTCCCTGTCTGGGTCATTTTGACAGTTGGGCTGGTTGCACCTCACACTAGACAGTGACACAAAGGGACCTGGGGTGTAGCCTGCATATCCTGATGAGCCATCTGTGCTAGGAGGGAGGGGAAGGGTAGTCATTCACACCCGAAAGGGCTGTGCCTGCCCTCACACAATGCAGTCTCCAACCCCCTGGTGAGTGTCTGGGGCCTGGCCTGGGCAAGGCAGGATTTCACATTCCAAAGAGACTTTACTTTGAAGTAGGTCTACTTCAAAGGAGAAATTGGGTATAAGAAGGGCACCCAAAACCACAGACTGGAGAAACACTTCTGGAACCAAGAGGAACCTCTGCCTGGAGAAGAGCTGAATAGCTGAGGAAGAAGTGCTGCCCTGCCTGTGACTGTGCTTTGTGGAGCTTTCCTGCAGTGCTGCTTCTGCCAGAGTAAGAGGGCAAAGACTGGACTTTGTGTGCCTTCCATCTTGTGAAGAAATCTCCAAGGGCTTGATTTAGAGCTTGCCTCCTGTTGTTTGAAGTCTCAGGGACAGCAAAGACTTCTCTCAGCCAGCACCTGGAGTCTCCGGAGAGACTCCTGCTCTGACAAGTGGTACCCTATCCAGTCCATGGGCCCTTGAAAGGAAAGCTGGTGGAAATACAAGGAAATCGACTTCAGATGACTTCGGACCGACACCACTGCTGAATCCGGTGACACTGCCTGCACCCTACGCCGTGACCTTCGCTGGAACACGACGCTCTTCGCAGGCCCGACGCCGCTGTAGCCTCGCTGAAGTCCGCGACTCCTTGGAAGTCGCTGCACCACCTCGTGACAACGACGCTCGAAGTGCGCGGATTCAATGTTTCGCACAGACGCCACGATCCCCGACTTTGCGCATCGGCTTGTTTTCACTCTTCACCAAAGTTACTGTACTTGGGGGTCTACGCGACTCCGTGTCCGGCGCCGCTGTTGTCGGCTTGTTAGGAACGACTCCGTCACGACGCCGTGTTAACACCTCATCGAAGCATTTTTGTTTCTAAGCGCTATTTTTTTGTTTAATCTTTAAAACTTCATAACTTGACCTGTGTATGTTGGATTTTTGTCGTTTCGGTCTTGTTTTGTTTAGATAAATATTTCCTATTTTTCTAAACTGGTGTTGTGTTATTTTGTAGTGTTTTCATTAAGTTACTGTGTGTGTTGGTAAAAAATACTTTACACCTAGCACTCTGAAGTTAAGCCTACTGCTCTGCCAAGCTACCAAGGGGGTAAGCAGGGGTTAGCTGAGGGTGAATCTCTTTTACCCTGACTAGAGTGAGGGTCCATGCTTGAACAGGGGGTAACCTGACTGTCAACCAAAGGCCCCATTTCTAACATGAACCATTAGTAAATTGTGATGTAGTGCACTTTAAAGAGGTCTGTCTTCAGTTCATTGGAGAACGGGTTGTGGCATGCCTTATAGCTAGGTTGATATTGTTCCAGATCGTTGGTCGATAGAAGTCATGATAACTAGTGGTTTATATTTGCACTTTTTCATGTCCTGTCTGATGGTACCCTGGCTGCAGGTGTGTAACCTGAGGTGGTGACCTTGTCATCCAGAGATGCATAAATGACACTCAAGATGGCTTTGCACATGATGATGGTTGGTGAAGGCTGTGTCCATGGTAGATGTATGAGTGTTGATTGTATCTTGACCCTGGATGTCATCACTTTTTCCAATGATGTGCTTGCTTGCTCAACCTCAACCTGAAAGACACATGCTAAAGAACCATTTTTAATGAGTGTTCAGTGCACATAGCCCACCTTACCAAGCTTGATATTCTACAATTCTCTCTACTCTGCCAGTGTTAAAAGAGGGAGTGGTGGTGTCTTCGCTTTTACTTCATGCAAGATCTTTTTTCCGTGGTTGTATACCAGCCATTTGTATAGCCCTTGCAGACAAAACAATATTGCTCTACCAATATAAAAAAACTACTTCAGGCGGCCCACCAGCTGTAACAGTCATCCCCCAGAACCTAACAGGAGACTAAAACAAAAGAAGCAGGTGATCAGCCCGGGGCAAAGAGAAGTGCGATTACCAATGACACCCTGGCCCAATGAGACACTAACCTCCCAATCAGTTCGAAAAGTAGCTAAACATGTCTAATTCAGGGTCTGAGATCAGTAACAGCATGTAATAGTTGAGGCTGTGACTCTGGATAGCAAGGATTTGTGGTCAAAGATTCAGGAAATGAGTGTACAGTAGCAACAAATACCGGTGAGACTTGATGTTTTTTTTTTTTAACAGTTTGAGCCATAACAACTGTTGAATCTAACATTAAAACATAACTTTTGGTTACCACCAATATTCCTGGATTGCATGCAGAGAGTTTCTATAGCTTACCACAAGAAGAAAAGCCTAATCATATACACACTTTCTACATGGTGAATGCTGAGGCACATAGAAAATGCCCTACAAGAGTGACTCCAAATGTATTTACCACAACATCACCCATTCGAGGGAGTGCAGAAGAAAACAGATTAAGCAGTATTTACCTGGAAGAGCAAGTCAACAAAACTTCCAGCCAGCCCAGTCAAAATGCCTCACCTGTGTTTGTTTAATGTAAAAAGCCCTGGAGAATCACGGACTATATGCTGCTGCAGAGGAAACCCCCGTATAAATGGCCATTTTGCTGTGGAATGTGAACTGAAGTTGCGGGAAACCTTCCTAAAAGTGAACCTTTGTCCAGGTGTCCAAGCTTTCCCTAAAAGTGTGAATATTTGGGAGCACCCAAAAAAGTTACAGAACTTTCTAAAAGTTGGAACATAGAGATCTTTTATTTTTTCCAGCTACAGGAAGAGGTAGCAAGACTAGACAAAAAACGCAACTGCTCTTGTTTCATTCTAGTGTTTTGTGGCACTGACAGGTTTTGATCACGAAGTTTGAGACTACGGTGGGATCAGGAAAAAGTAGTTTCCTATCTTATGAAACACTGTCCGGCTTAAGCTCCCGGACATTCCCAACGTATCTACAGCGTCAGCTAGTCATGGAGAGTGACTGTGTCCTGGTCCTAAATAAAGAGGTAGACTACGAACATCTATTTGAGCACACTTCATTGTTAATCGAAATGGATGGTCAGTAAGTCTTAGGCCCTCATTCCAACCCTGGAGGTCTATGACCGCCAGGGTGGAGGGCAACGGAAGCACCGCCAACAGGCTGGCGGTGCTTCCAGGGCCATTCTGACCACGGCGGTAAAGCCGCGGTCAGAAAAGGGGAACCAGCGGTTTCCTGCCGGTTTTCCCCTGGCCCAGGGAATCCTCCATGGCGGCGCTGCTTGCAGCGCCGCCATGTGGATTCCGACCCCCTTCCCGCCAGCCTGTTTCTGGCGGTTTACACCGCCAGAACCAGGATGGCGGGAACGGGTGTCGTGGGGCCCCTGGGGGCCCCTGCACTGCCCATGCCAATCGCATGGGCAGTGCAGGGGCCCCCTAACAGGGCCCCATGAAGATTTTCACTGTCTGCTTTGCAGACAGTGAAAATCGCGACGGGTGCTACTGCACCCGTCGCACCCCTGCAACACCGCCGGCTCCATTCGGAGCCGGCTTCTATGTTGCAGGGGCTTTCCCACTGGGCCGGCGGGCGGCCTTTTGGCGGTCGCCCGCCGGCCCAGCGGGAAAGCCAGAATGGCATCCGCAGTCTCCTGACCGCGGAGCGGGCATTCGGTGGTGACCGCATGGCGGGCGGCGACCGCCGCGGTCAGAATGACCGCCTTAGTCTTCTACACTCTATACACTTGTATCGATTTTAGATTTCCCACTGTTGACTAGAACCATTTTTAACAACTCCGGTCTCTACATTCACTTTTCTAAGTTGTTGGGTTATTTTAACCATTTCGGTGTTCTAGTTTTCACTATTTTTTACTAGTACATTTTAAATAATTCTCTCAATTGTGATGCTATTTGCACACATACCACATATTACTCAATGAATCCAGTATGCCAAAAGGATGCAATTGCTTGCTTTTGTTGGAGATCAGTCACAGCTAACATCAAGACAGTGACCTCTCCCACAGCTTAACACTCAGGTTTCCAATACATTTTCTTTACATTTCTTACACTGGAAGAGACTGATTGATGGGCTCAACCAAGGAAGCAAGCATGGACAATGCCAGTAAGTCAGCACTGTTCACAGGAGTTGAAGTAAAGAAGGCACCAAAGGCCAAGGTTCCCACCAGAGCAGGTGTCTGCTCATGGAGGACCATGCTTCGTGAAGAGGGGCAAGGAGTGTCGAAGACAGTGAATTCGAGCACAGGGCAATCGTCATGCTCACACTGCTTTGGCCTCCCCTCTCTTTACTGTAAAACATCCAATGAAAGCGTGCCGACCAAATACCTTTCCTGGTTTTAAGAGTATGTGCCTACAGATAGAGGTATTGCTCCTCAGACGTGTTGTGAAGTGGATAATTAAAAGCCAATTACACCCAAACGTTGCATCAACAGCTCGGACTAGGAACGGTGTATTCCTGCTTCAAACTTTGGTGCTCCCTGATTGGACCCATCACTAATAGTGGTATAAAAAAATTCAGTAATCACTGCTAAAACATTCTTATAAGAATGACAGACAAATGTCATCATTTGAAATTTTATTCAGAGTTAATACACAAAATACATGAAATATGCCAGCAGTAAGTTTAGCAGCAAAGCCTACAAATCATAAATACAAAGAAGTCAGTACAGCTCTACACGAAATCTGGCGTAGATTCACTTTCTAAAGGTAAGGAATAAGGAGTTCTGGGATCCAGAGAGAGGCACGACCTTTCATAGGACTGCAGGCAAAGACGTTCTTACATTTCTACACGAGTACATGGTTCTAAGAATATACACCAATAAGGAACAAGCAAAACAAGTAACATTTCACTACTGAATATTTTGGGAGATCCTTTCCTGGTAGTATTACATTGGATGTCACAGTTTATTAAAAAATGCTAGATGATACAATGTATGTCAATAGCCAAAGATAACAGGGGTGTCCTTGGTTAAGTACAGTGTGGGAAATGTCTCTGGGAGCTCTCTTTGTTTACTAGTGTAAAGCTTGAGATTCTTTATTTAGAACAAGAAACACAAGTAATAGTCGTCACATGCTGTACTGTGACATCGATGCAAGATGGAAGACAGTGTAAACACAGTTTATGTTAGCATAAGCTCAGTTTATAATGCATTTCATATGAGAAAAAGAAAAACAACACCCACCGTTTCATCATGGTGCTTGAAGTGTTTTATTAACTGTGCCGTTGCCCAAAATGAAACTCTCATAATAGCTTCATAAACGAGATAGAATTGGGTAGCAAGTGCTGCTAGCATCCTATCTAAAAGGACAAGAAAACGCATTGGCTGAATATACTACCTATGTTTGGCTGATATGTTTTTTCCCTTTTTCTTCTGTCATCCGTTCTTCATGTGTGCAGTGAAGTGGTTGGGGTGACAGTCTAGGCAATGCTGGGGTGAGCTGCCTTCATTCTTGGATTTCAGGGGTTGGTGTCAGCAAGTTCTGCACCACCTCCTTCCTGCTTTACCAGCCAAAATAAATAAATAAATAAGCTCTTGAACATCACCTGGAAAGTGACTGTCAACCACAGGGTCTCCCCTGAGCAACAACAGGCAAAATCAGAGTATCTCTGAACAGGCTGGTACTACTGATAAAGGACCTGAAGGACCGGTTGCTGCATGGTCACACTGAAAGCTGCAGACATCCCGAATGAGAATACCCTCAACCACCACTAGGGAAGCTCCTATAGTCATTTATTCCCCATGCTGCAGTAACCCTGTGTAGGAAAGCTGGCTCTGTTTATACTACATGAAAATGAGATATAGTGTGCACAGAGTCCAGGGGTTCCCCAGAGGCTTAACAGAGGCTAAAGTAGATAATACTAATGCTCTCTTTTGTGGTAGTGTGGTCAAGCAGTTAGGTTTGTCAGAGGGTAGTGCAAAGCATTTGTTGTACACACACAGACACTAAACGAAGCACACACTCAATGATAACTCCAGGGCAATTTTTTTTATATAGCAAAAAATTATTTTGTTACTTTATTTCTAGAACCACAAGATTCAAGTTGCAGGTAAGTACACGTGCAAGTAAGTATCCAACTTTGTTTAGAACTGGCAAATCATACATTTTTTGAATAAATAGCAATACTCTGTTTTAAATGACAGTGCAATTTTTAGAAACAGTTCCTTGGGGGGAGAAATGTTAGCACAGTTTTCAGTTAAGTACAAGACTTATAGTTCCTGTCTCCAGGGGTTAGAATGTCCACAGGTTGGGGTTCAAGTTAACCACAAACACCCACAGCCAGCAACACAGGGCCAGCCGGTGCAGAGGTCAAAGATGAGGTTAATTTAACATGGGCTCCTATGGAGACTGGGGGCCCTTGCAGTCAGGCCTGCTTGCAGGTAAGTACTCGTGTCTTCGGAGGACAGATCCAGGGGGTTTAGAGGAGCACCGGGGGGGGGGTCACACTTCAGCACGAAACACACACCCTGAGCAGTGCAGGGGTGGCCAGGTGTAGGGTGCTGTAGTAAATCCCATCTTGTTTTAATGGGAAACAGGAGTTAGCTTAGCCTTCTGGCTTGCTGACCTGTGCCCTTCACCTAGTGACTTTTACCCTACTTAGCTTGCGCTGTTTTAGCGCAATGATTAGATTATATATTTCCAAGATGGCTGCATTGGCCAATGTTTTAGTTTCACGTTATCAGTGCCACTGCACTAAGGTGTCAATATCAAGCGAGAAAGATAAACATACTGTAGGTATGCACATTAGGTACTTTCCCTCTTTATGCCTTCGAGGGAATTGTTTACATAAATTGCCGTTCCAAGCATGTCTTGTTATCTATTGTTTGGGAACAGACCTACGTCAGGGGTCCAACGAGATCTGTATAAATGAACCTCACTTAGACAGATAGCCAGAGGAATTCCGACCAAATGCCATCGCTGCTATCGATGCAGCACGTCGCCTTGATGCTGACCCAGTCTTCGTGTCCCTACGGAGTCTGAGCTAGAGACCTCCTTCCAAGGTAAGGAGGGTGTGGGGGCTCTTCTCATGGACATGGCATTGGCAGATTAGGTTTAACCTACCTAGCTCTCTTTAGGTTAGGGGTTAAGTTCATCATGCTAGGGTATTAGGACATATATCATATCTCATGTCATTTTATGCTATTGCAATATGGTGGGGGTCTTCGTATTAATGACTCTCGTTTTCACAATTCTGTTTATTACATTATTCATTATCCTAATCATTGCAGCGCATGCAACGTATCGTAGAATGCAGTTTAGTTGAATAAATCCTAGTGAAAACGTTACTGCATCTCCTTCATTGCCTGTGTTTGATTGAGACATGTTGGTAATGTGAGAAAGGGGTAATCTCCTTTTAACCACAACACTCCCTGAGATGTCACACTCTTTAGTCCATGCACAAAGGCTGCCAAAAATCACCTTTTACTGTTTGGGTTTTGGTGAGGTGCTGCCTGTGAGTCGGGAGGGTTGGGGCGACAGTTGTGACTTGTTGTAGGACTGGCATAGTCACCTACAAACATAAGTACTGTCATCCTTAAACCAGCAGTCTTGCCTAAAGCAAGAGTCAAACTACGACAGTGCAAACTCAGTGTGGGACTCCCAATGCTTTCCTATAAGGTGATATCGGGGGTCACAAAGAGGCTGCACCTGAGGTCCAGGGGAGTCGGTTCTGGGAAACCAAAGCTTGGACAAGTAGGAGGGCCGCCTGCTGGATGTTGCTGGACTGAAGGTCGGATTCCCCAAGGCTAGGGGACTGCAGATGCAGGGGTACCTTTTGGCGTCTGGAATCTTTGTCTGGTTCTGTTGGGTCGGGGGGGTCCTTCGGATTCAGGCTGCAGGCGTCGTCATATTGGACAGGAGGGGTGAACCCAGGGTAGGCACTTGCTCAGAATTGCCTGGGGACCAGCTATGGTCAGTTGGGCCACCTGGACACAAGCCATGGGCATCGGGAGCAGAGTGGGCAGGACTTGCGGATCCAGTGTAGTTCAGGAGCCCTTGGGTGGAGTTTCTTCTTGGACAGGGCCGCTGTCCACTGGAGTTCTTGGTCCTCTGTGATGCAGGCAGTTCTCTGGGAACTTTTCAGAGGTCTCTGGCCCTGCAGGATGTCACCTTCTTTTAGCAGGGCTTTAGAAGCTGGAGACAAGCCAGTAGGGCTGGGGCCAAGTCAGTTTGCATCTTCAGTCTTCTCTGCTGGGGTTCAGCTTAGCAGTCCTTCTTCTTTCTTCTTTCTTCTTGTGAGGTCACCAGGAATCTGACAGCTAGGTTCAGGTGAGCCTTTAAATCCTGGATATAGGAGCATTACAGGGGTCAGACTGCAGTAGCCAATGGCTACTATCCATGAGGGCGGCTACACCGTTCCTGTGTCCACTCCCTTTGGGGAGGGGGACACAGACCTAATCCTATTGGTCCCTGCCCTCCAAACTAAGATGGAGGATTTTGCAAGGAGGCGGTCACCTCAGCTCTGGACACCTTAGGGGTGGTGCCAGCTGAGGTGGTCACTCCTCCTTGTTTTCCCTAATTTTCCCACCGGACTTGCCACCAAAAGAGGAGCTTTGCCGGGGGGGGGTCAACTCCATTATCTAGAGTGCCCTGGGGCACTGTAACAAAAGGCTTGAGCCTTTGATGCTCACCGCCAGGTGTTACAGTTCCTGCAGGGCAAGATTTGAAGCACCTCTACCCACTGCAGGCTTTGTTTCTGGTCACAGAGAGCACAAAGGCTCTCACCCTATGTGTTCAGACCCTCATCTGGGGGTGGCAGGCAGGCATAGACTGGTCACCCTTGCACTAGCAGTTTAGCTAACATACAGGGGGCATCTCTAAGATGCCCTCTGGGTGCTTTTTTCAATAAATCCAACACTGGCATCAGTGTGGGTTTATTGTGCTGAGAGGTTTGATACAAAGCTTCCCAGTATTCAGTAAAGCCATTATGGAGCTGTGGAGTTCTTAATGACAAACTCCCAGACCATATACTCAATATGGCCACACTGCACTTACAATTTCTAAGAATTGACGCAGACACTATAGGGGCATATTGCTCATTCAGTTATGCCCTCACCTGTAGTATTATGCACCCTACCTTAGGGCTGTAAGGCCTGCTAGAGGGGTGACGTACCTATGCCACAGGCAGAGGCTGGTGGGAAGGGGACCCTGGGCGGGATGCCATGTAGACTTTGTCTTTTTCTCCCCACCAGCACACACAAGCTGCAACGGCAGTATGCATTTGCTTGGTGAGGGGTCCCCACTGGCGGCATAATTCATGCTACAGCCCTTAGGGATCTTCCCTGGCCACAGGGCCCTTGGTACCTTGGATACCTTTTACAAGAGACTTAACTGTGTGCCAGAGGTGTGCCAATTGTGGGAACAATGGTACAATTTTTGGGAAAGAACACTGATGGTGGGGCCTGGTTAGCAGGATCCGAGCATACTCTCAGCCAAGTTGGCATCAATATCAGGCAAAAAATGGGGGGTAACCATGCCATCAAGGGCACTTTCCTACACCCAGTAACCAAGGGGATTTTGTTCTTGCTTGCTAGTAAGGAGCAGCATGTGACACACCAATCTAACTAATACAACTGTTGTCTAATTTAACTTGTAGAGCATTTGTTGGAACAGGTGGATGCAGTCTGCGTCTGTGAAATTCGTGGGATGTATATCTTAGGTTTTCCAACCAAAAAAAGCAGTGGGCTGTAGGGAGGAGCGGTGAGATGAGCAAGATTTGGGATTGACTGTTTCCATGAGGAACATGGTCAGTATACTTTTGCGTTGGATGGGCCTCTGTCTAGAGTAGCACAGTTGCCGGAAAACAAAGGATTTGAATGCTACCCAGAGTGATTGCCACTGGTTAGACTATTGCAAGCATTCAACCCATCATCTTTTAGGTGTTTGATTGCTAGTAAAATGCCTGTAAACATGAGACTGGTAGTGTTCCAAACCCACTAATGCCAATGTCTGTGAATTACAACAAGTAGTCTATGTCCACCCATTCAAGGAGTACTTCTATCGGTGAAGATGTACTATTTTTTTTGGTAAACCGATCACTATAAATATTTAATATCGTGATCCAAAAAATTAGAACAGCAAAAAAAGCCAACACAGACACAGCAGACCTGACTCAGGACCCCCAGTACCAACTACCAAACCAAGAATGCATTTGAGGGGTGTCAAACCCCAAAGTTCCCAGCTGAAGCTACATCCCCTGCCCATCCTACCTAGATCTGGTAGTCCTCCCTCAGAACTCATAACTACAGTAACATACAACACAACAGCCTGAAATCCTTGCCCTGGGATAATTTATTTTAATGTGTGTTTACTGCAAGCACTCTTCTTCGTTTCTGCTACTAGAATCAAATCAGTGCATGTAGGCAGGGCCCCATGTTTCTAATGCTAGTCTTTTACAAATAATTTTGTCAAGAGACTAACGGCTCCACATACTAAACCAGAGTTGCAAATAGAGGAGGATGTGCAGGCGAGTTAATGAGGTAAGTTCAGCCAGAGCCATGGATGTGGCTTGGCTCTAAGAGTCTGTGTATGAGCCAAGCCATTAATACGATTGGCATGTATATTGTGCAACAAACATTATGTAAAAATAAAATTCAATCTTGTCAAATTTCAAAAAAGTGTATCTTTCACATGCAGAAACGTTTCACCTTAGCACATCAGATTATATCACTGTTTCAGCAGACATTTATTAAAAGTGATAGGTTTTAGAAACATCCATGTCTCGCCCCTCAATGGCAATGCTATTAGTGACCCAAGATGCAAGTTGGTAGTCATGCAAACCATAAACGTGGCCCAGATTCTTATTAAAGGTAGAGAAACATTATAGTCCATTAAATCAAATGTAAGAGGTGCTTGTATAGCACACATCCAGAACTCAAGTATTTAAAACTGCACTCATATATCATAATAAGGTTCTGGGAAATAAAATATGTGCCTAGGATCACACAATGTGAACATGCAGAAAAGCCGGTCGTGATTTCAGGTTATCTGTTTTTATATTTTGAAATTCAGCCACCAGATAGGAATGTTTATCTATCTAACTCTTGTTTACACCAAAGAATGACAGATATTGCAGGCCTAGCTCAGGGATCCCAGACCCAACTACTATGCCAAGAATGCATTTTGTTTTGGGGACGCCACACCCCAAACACCACCCCTGAAGCTACACTCCTGGCCATGCTCTCTGTAGAACTTCCTAAACTGCCCCTGCACGCAGCCTCATAAAAATGGATGTTTTAATGAATCCATATCACACAGTGAAGGAATTGGAAAACAATTACTCCAGGAACCTATTATCTGGGGTCAAGGTGTGGCATCGAAAGGGGTGGAGTCATTGAAAAGGTTGAACTAGAAATGCATTGTCTGTCAATTTATTCATTTATTTAAAACAAAATCTGCTGAAAAGAAGGCAACAAGGACATATGTGAAAGTAAATATGTTCTAGATTACTTAACTAGTCACAAAGAGGCTACATTTTAAACTATCTTGCAGGGTTAAAACACCTGCTGCAGAGATCACTGTGTGTCCAGCAAAGTTGAGGGGATTATAATATCAGTTAGATAACTTTAGGGGTTCACATAGTTCTGAGTTTTGTCCAGTCACAGTTTTGACTTATAAAGTAGCATAAAGGATTACTGTGCCTGCTGCAAAGCACATCGTGTAACATGTAGATGACATGTGCATTTTATTTAAATAAGTAGGTAGGCTACTGCTTCTGACACCAAGATCATTTTGTTACTTGCAGTTCATAAGATGCAAGCCTTCTAATACAGCTTATTGATCTATTTACCAGCATCAATGAGCTGCATGAAGACTGTAAGTCATGAGTTTAGATCCTTATCTGCCTCAAATACTTTCTTGTGAATAGATAACAAGCTGAGTGTCTTTGATTTCTTCTATTACATTGGTGTCCAGGTGTTAGACTCCAGATGGCTCCAACCCACAATGAAACTTGAACAAAAGGAGGGCTGATGCAAATTTAAATACAGTCTTTGTTTTGGGCCCAGTTGGATGTTAAAATAAGAAAACCCCCTCACTGTCTGCAGGTTTTTGCTCCAAATCAAAACAGACAACCTGTGCTGAATTATGTCCAGATGTCAGAAAATGACACAAGTGGCCCTTTTACATGCATGGTAACTTCCGCCAACCCCAGCTAACTCAAGAACTACCATCCCATCTTCCTGATTCCCTTTCCCGCATAAGTCCTCGAAAAGGCCATCAACCACCAACTCACACAATACTTGGAGATCAACAGCCTTCTGGACCCCCCGCCCCAGATCCAGATTCTGCACCAATCACAGCACCAAAACCGCCGTGCTCACTGCCATTGACGACATCAGAACCTTTTGTGACCGGGCAGAAACGGCGGCCCAGATCCTCCTCAACCTCTCAGCAGCACTGAAGACTTCATTAAATCAGAATCCAAGGTAACGCCTCCAGGTTGATCGCCTCCTTCCTCACCGGAAGAACCCATCGAATCTGCCACCTTTCATCTTGGAACCCAAGGACATTATCTGCAGCGTCCCTCAAGGCTCATCCCTCAGTTCCACAATGTTCAACATCTACACCACCCCCTTGGCCAACATCATCAGATCACACGAAATGAACATCATATCCTATGCAGATGATACCCAGGTGATCCTCTCTATATCAGAAGACCCCTCCACCATGAAGGCAAACTTCCGCAGGTGGATGACAGGCACCGCCAATAGGATGAAAGATAACTGCCTAATCAACACAGACAAAACAGAACAGCTGATCTTCCGGAACAACACCATCCCATAGGATGACTCTTGGTGGCCTTCAGAACTTGGTCCAGTACCCACCCCGACAGACCACGCATGCAACCTTGGCGTCATCTCCTGGACAGCAAGCTCACCATGAAAAACCAGGCCAATGCAAATTCTACCACCTGCTCCTTAACTCTTCACATGCTCTGTAAGAGCTTCAAATGACTCCCCATCAACACTAGACGAACCGTCACTCAAGCCTTAGTCGCCAGCCGGCTGGACTACGGCAACGCACTCTGCATAGGAATCATCATGCACCTCCAGAAGAGACTGCAGACCATACAGCAGCCAGACTCATCCTCGACTCCCCAAAACGGACCCACATCGCCCCATACCTCAACATCTCCACTGGCTTCCCACTCAGAAAATATGTCAATTCAAGATGCTGAGCCACACTTACAAAGCAAACTGCAATCAAGGGCCGGCATACCTCAACCACCGCCTTAACATCCACCAACCGTCCAGAATCCTGCATTCCACCTCCCTCGCATACACCCTCGCATCTGCCGGAGCCACAACGGAGGACGCTCCTCCTCCTACCTCGTGGCAAAATCCTGGAACGACCTTACCATTCCACTGCGGACATCATCCTCCCTCCTGGAATTCAGGAAAGGACTCATGACTTGGCTGTTTAACCAAACCCCTTGGCAGCTGTGTGTTCAGCGCCTGGATATGTTCACAGGTGATTAGCCATGCTCTATAAGTCTGTTTAGTTGATTGATGGTGCACTTGTCCTGTTTGTGCCATGGCGCACCTTTTTAATGGTGCACCATGGGCAAACAAGGAAAGTGCACCTTATTACAGTAAATGTACTGCCCCCAGTTCAGCCGCAAGCTTCAAAGCTGCTCTGTGTTTCACATTACAGTCAGCAACCCACGGGCACTTTAAAGGGGTCTTAGAGATTCCCCTGCTGTTGGGTGCATTGAGTGACTGCACTCACCTGCAAGGGGATGTCTGGCTCCCTCCCACCACATCCCCTCCCCAGCAGAGGGGTGACATCAGGGGGTGCACTGACAATGCAGCCCTTTTTCGTGGGGCACTTTCATTGCACTACCTGACAGCTTCTTTGCCTTTGCGCCCGTGTACATAATAAGGTGCGGGCAAAGAAATTCCAGCATTTGCATGTGGCCACGCCTCATGCAAATGAAGGAACACCCTCTTGAGATAGCGCTGGCACTACATGTGAACCAGAGCTATCTGTATAACAGAAGGTGCCACACAAGTTCCAGGGCCGCACAAAGAGGGCACAAATGCCCGTTGCACTTAAAGGGCACTTTCTGTAATATAGCCCCAGGACAAATTCATCATGTTTATATCAGCCCAGAAATAGCTGCTGGAACCAGGATCCAGCGGCATTCCGTCTACTTTCTGATAGTATATGAACATTAAAACAATTGAACACAAGAAACATTGCTCCAAAGGCCCAGCACTCTCTTCTATTTAAAATGCCCTTTTTCCAGTTGTAGACTACCAGATGAGGCGTGGACCACTTTATCTCAAATAAGATCCCTTAAAGCTGCAAAAAAGATTTGTAGGCCCACCATAAATCCAATATGGAAATGCAGCTCTTCCCACCGCAGAGATGTTTTCATTAATATGCTGAGTCAAATCAATAAATCCAGTGGATTAAAAAAAATTGTAATGTTTTCTAATGAGAATTGCGTCAGAGTCTTTCTTTGGAAGGTTTTATTCACATCCCATTTCTTTTTCATTTACACCGAACTGATGTCCAGAAAAATAGCAAGTAACATTAGCCTGAGGCTAACACAGATGGCAAGTACTGAGCAAACAAGGGTAAAGCTGGAGACCAGCAAGCTAGGCTCATCTGTCATGAAGAGGTAGGGAGGAGGTAGACATCATAGTTAAGTTAGTTCTATATGTAGTCGCAGTACATGTGAATGACTTCTGCTTAAAGAAAAGGGGCGTATTAAAGTCAGTATTTCAAATGTTTCCCAACATGAGCACCTTTTGATAGCTTGATCCTGGCAGTCCATCAAGACTGTCACTGAGCTGAATTTTCGGAGTTGTGCACTGTACTTTGTTATTGTCTGTAGGAAGCAGCGTTGGGTGGTGGGTCAATGTCCATAGAGAACAGTATCAGCGGAATCTATTGCAACATGGCGGCCTGGTGATCATAGGATGCAGCGATGTGTGCTGCGTTTATCTCCCTGATATGTTGTGCTATGTGCGGGGCCAGTAAAGTCTTAGCCAAGAGATTACATGTCAGATGCCACTTGATCCCGTTACAAATAATTCATAATGTAAGCTCTACTGAAGAAATGCCTAAAAGATATAACATTCCATCTAACTCAGCTTTGACATTGGTAAGTCAAAAATGAACACCGATCACAGTCCTACAACCAGAGCTGGAATGGCCATTTATTTTATTGGGCATTTCTACAGTCATCTTCCTGATGGCCAAGAGAACTCTGTCCTACTGCCTCTCTGTCTCTCTCAGTTTGAACTATGGGAATTATCCTTGGCCACAGATGTTCCTTCTCGCAAGTCAGCCATGTAGCAGTGATCTGTTTCTCCATTCTCAGAATGCTCGTAAGGCCATCCCCTTTCTTCCTTTGACAGCAGGTATGACAGTGGTCCAGTAGTTTATTATTTCATATCTGAACTGAAAGTCTCCTCATCTAAGGCTACCGATGGTTCAAAACAGCTGCCTGGGGGTTACCTAATCTGCCCCTGTGCGCCTCTATAATGAGTCACTTAAAATACCTTCACTGGTTTCATATCCAAAAATGTTCTTTCAAGGCACTATGCATTGTCCATCATGCCATCCCCAACATGGGCCCCTTCTAATTTCAGACAAAGATTTCATACTTACTATTTGCTGCATTCCTTACATCTTCTCACAATTTATTAAAGGCCTCCCGTATTTTCTGCATCCATTCCGACAGCAGATCCTTTTCCTTCCTTTCTCTATAGACTTGTAAGTACCATCTGCGAAGATAAAGAGTACTCAGCCATCTGTATTTCCAGAAAAAGTAAAAAATCTGGCTTTTTTCACATAACTACCTGGATTACCTTCCGTCAACCTCTAGCACTAGGACACTATTCTGGTATCTGTTGCACTTAACACATTTGTTCATTCATTCACACTGTTGCGTAAGGTTTAGACTACCCAGTTTTGGACCTGTATTGTGTGCGAGTCTCACTACCTGATACGCACAGTGACTTCACTGTAATTGGACTGAATGTGTTAACTGCCACTGTTTGCATTTTAAGATAAGTCCACAGCAACACAGCTAGGGTAAGGGACATTCTGCTGGTTACTCTTGAACGCATGTGCGGGCTCCACGTGAGACACTACCATTGTGCGTGGCTCTATAATTAAGGACAGGTAGCCTGGCACAGAATGGACTTTGCAAAGATAGGTGCTGATCCAGGGTAGCCCTTCTACTATTAGTGGGCGTTTATAGTTCGGTCAGTAGAGTTTACTGGAAAGTCAATAGTCAGTACCTGTACAATACATATAGGCAACATCTGCCTTAAGGTGCAGTTTCACTCGACTTAGGCCTACACAGTTCAGCAAAATGTCAAACTGGGGTAAACGATGCATGCTGAGTTTGAAATTGCAGTTGTCAACAATATATATAAATCTTATGAGATTTCAGGAATTGTAACATTTCTCTGACTCAGCTCTTAATTCCAAGAGTTTATCCGCTCTACTGAGCCACCTTAATCAATCTGATACCCAGAAGAGGGAACAAAGGCCTCCTAACAAAAAAGGGAGCAGGTATCAGTGTTTGACCCAGTACCTGGGAGAGGAAAGAGGCACGGGGGAAATCTGTATCTGATAATTAGTTTGCCACATTGCACCTGGACTAGGACAGCCCAGGCCCACCGAACAAAGGAGCAAGACCAGCCATCTGAGCCAACACAGAAGGCGCTAGCCTTTGAAGTTTTGGTAGGAAGGGATCTGGCAGTGATGTCAGCTAGGAGTCAAGCAGAGGCCCTCAGAGGACCTGTGTCCAGAGAAACCTTGAGATCACCATTTAGGATTGTCTGAGAATGATTTGCAGGAGGGTTCGGATAAAGTTGGAGGGATGATGTGGCTTCCTAGGATTGGTCAGGGGTGCCTAGCCTCTAGTAGTTTCCATCCCAACTTAAAAGCTCGCCCCTGTGCAAGGGAGACAGTAAGTGAGATCCTGGCCCTGGGAGATGACAACAGCATAAGAATGACTAGCTGGAAAAAGAAGCCACCTTAAGCCCTGTAAAAATGAACAACTTTTTTTCCCAGCTGAACCTCAGGACTAGGATAGGTCTCTCCGTGGCCAGGGGCACTAGTACCTAATGCACAAAGAACTAAATGGTGGAAGACCTGGACTCCACTGCCACCCCTGTGTGTCCTTAAAAACAGCCAGGAGGCTGTGGGGCCTGGAAGTGCAAGCAGGAGGTGTTCTGCTGGCTGGCAGTGGAATGGCTGCAAGATATGTCCCTATCAGCTGGAGAGGAGCAACACAAGAAAGGCAGAGGAGAAGGCTGGCTCTGGGAGCCAGTAAATTCAGCTCCCCGCAGTGTGCCCTCTTAGTGGCCAGGAGGTTTGCTAAAAATGCTTCTGGTGGCTAGAGCTCAGCACGAGGAAAAAACAGAGCCCAAGAAGGAGAAAAGTGGTCCAACAGGGACACAGATATCCACCTGACCTTTCACCCTAAGCAAGGAGAAGCACAAAAGTCTGAGCGTTACACTCAGCCATCTTTCTAAGAATTATCCCTGGAGATGGCGGGGGGGTATTTCCACAAATATACTTATTTAGTTAACTGGGGAGCTGGGCATGTGGGGCCTCCCTCTCCGAGCCAACTTTTCACGCCGGGAAGGAAATTCCAGGAAACCCATTCCCTGGCAAAACAGATACTCTAGCGTGTTGATACAGGTGCCTAGAGTCCCAGGAACCCCTTTCCCTGGGACCAGAAGTGAATTGGAACACCGCCTTCTCGCTCCCTGTGACTGGGGGAGCAGGAGAGGCACAATAGTAACCTTCCAGCAGACTCAGTGTGGCAGCTTCCACACTGGCAATGAATAATGGATAATGCATGCTGGGTGGAGAGCTGGCACGTCCATGGGGTCCTTTGGACGACTCCTGTGGCTACCCACAAAAACACAAATGAGGACACCTACAAAAAAAACTCAACATATGCCACAAGACCACACTGAAAGAAACAGTGGATGAACCCAGTGATCATAAATTTACTACTCCATCTCTGAAGCACACCATGATTCTCTGCAAGGGATTTATTTACTTAATTCCTCTTGCTCTGTGGTTCTCCAATCTGGTTGAGAGTGCCACCAACTTGTTTTACAAGTGATGTGGGGGGCTGCAGGAAGTGTAGCAGCTCCCCTTTAACTTCTAGAATCTGACCCTAAGTCTCCTGGGGCCTAGCATCCATGACACAAGTAGAGCCCTATTTCAACTTCAAGCAATACCAGAGCTGAACCTTTTGCTCTTGAGCCCTGGAGTACAGAGACCCCTTGTGATTGGCCCTATGAATGCATTATGCTGCCAGACAAGGTAAAAGATAAACTGAGACGCACATGTTTCTGACTGAATTGAAATGCATTATTATTAGTACTTTATTGACAATGATTTATGAACATTGCAATGCTTCCCTTAATAATGGATGCAATTAAATATGGTTGATTCCATTGGCTTTCATGGTGAAGCATAACATGGTTATTGATATTAATGTGATGACCCCTTGGCAAAGCCAATAGCCCTGCCTGATATATATGAGTGAGGTTTTCTGTATTTAAAATAACACCCCTTGTATTGTAATGTAGCACCTCCTATACATGGTGTCAGGAGATTACCCAAAATGTCAAACTTCCACAGGAATAGATGCCTTTTACCACACTCCCTCCAACAGATGCGTGCTCAGACTTCACTGATTATCTGAACCCTGCATCTGCTAGGGGAAAAGGGGAATGGGAATAGAAAAAGAGAAACCGCCTCCAGATCCAGTTCCAACCTGTGTTTCCCACTTGAAGATAGGATATTCAGTGTGTGCTTCTGTAACCTGCACCTTTCTTCTTATTGGGATTTCTTTACAACAAGGACCTGCACTCAGGTGATAAGAGCATAGATAAGTACATTCCTACTGTGCATTCAACTGTTCAGCCATTCACATTCACACAATTCTATTGTTCTCCTAAACTGGATCTTTTGAGAGACTAGCCTCTCTCTAAGAGAACAATGTTAACTTAATATCTTCTTTTCTCCAGGAGTCAGAGGTATCCAAGGTTCTCTGGAGAACAGTTCAAAGGTTCACAAATATACAATCTATTAATGTATTTTACAGGAAACAAGAACTCCTTCTCAAGGTTCAGTTTTCTCAATCACAGTCTCTAGGAATTAGTCTGAGCACTGAGGGTTGTCTCTAAAACTGGCAAGTCTGCAAGGCAAAGGGTTTTTGAATATATATGTACATATATATATTGGCAAGTCTGGAAATCATACAAAAGGATCCCTTACTGCAGTTGCTTGAAGTTCTGTTAAGCCAAAACAAATTCTCCTCAGAAAGCCAATAGCCAGTTGTCAGAAGAAGGAAAAAATGCAGCTTCTCCAGAAGGGAAAAAGTAGCTGGTATGCACACCGTAACAAGAAAAATAATTAATTATTCAAAACTGGAAGAATTCTCTATGAAACGAAGCACCTCAGGAACACTGCTCATTCTCCTCACGATGACAGTTGAAGTGCACAGCTCCCAGAGAGAAACAGCTTGAGCAAAGCTTCAGCACAAGAATAAGGTAGAAACACTAGAGCGCTGACCTCACAAAGATTTGCGGCCACCATCTTGAGTGGCAGTTAAACCTGAAGAATCTAGGGCCAGATGTAGCAAAATGCAAATTTGCGACTTGCAAATTGCGAGTCCCTGCGACTCGCAATTTGCAAGTCGCAAATTGGTATGCAGTACGGTGTCTCAGACACCGACTGCAACTCGCTATGGGGTCGCAATGACCCACCTCATCAATATTCATGAGGTGGGTCGCAAATTGCGGCCCCATAGCGAGTATAGGCACTCGCAAACATGGAGGCCTGCTGTCGTCAGCAGACCTCCATGTTCGTGACTGCTTTCAATAAAGCAGTTTTTTTAAGTGTAGCCCGTTTTCCTTTCGGTATTTTTTCAGGGCAGGGAGTGGTCCCTTGGACCACTCCCTGCCCTGAAAAAATATTTGTGGGTCCAGTCACAAACTGGAAGGGGTCCCATGGGGCCCCCCTCCAATTTGCGAGTGGGTTACCATCCACTTGAAGTGGATGGTAACTGCGATGCCATTTGCGACCGCGTACGCGGTCGCAAATGGTATTGCATCCCACTGCGAGTCGCAAATAGGAAGGGAACACCCCTTCCTATTTGCGAGTCGGAAATGCATTTTGCGAGTCGGTTCCGACTCGCAAAATGCATTTCTGCATAGGAAAGTGCGTTTTGCGACTCGCAAACGGCAAATTTTGCCGTTTGCGAGTCGCAAACAGTTTCCTACATCTGGCCCCTAGTTCTTAGAACAGCTTCCGCAAGTATCACTGGGAGTGGGGATGCCGCTGCAAGCAACGTGAGTACAGGAAAAAGGCGAATCGTTTTTGCTGAGGGAATAATATAACAACACTGGCAATAGTTTTCCTGACAGTACCGCCCTACAAAGAACTCCCTCCCACAGAAGGTTTGTTGGGAAAAGTGTTGTGAAATTGCTTTATCAACCTTGGAGCATGCACATTTTGGAAGGCTTCCCAGGACCTTTCTTCTGGGCCAAAACCTTTCCAATCAATGAGGTAATATAATGTTTCTTTTTTGAACTTTGAGTCTAAAATTCTATTCATATTCTAAATGTGAATCTACTTGGATAGGATCTGGAGGGGTGTTTGTCCTAACATTGGGATGGCTTCTTTTAAGTAGCGAGACATGGAATACTGGATGAACCTTAATCTGAGGAGGCAAGGCGAGTTTGACTGTTACGGGATTTACAGTTTTCTTAATTTTAAAGGGTCCTACATACCTAGGCTGGAATGTTTTGTTCCCTCTTAAATGTAAATGTCGAGTAGATAGTCAGACCTTCTCACCCTCGCAATAACCAGGATTGCCTCTCCTCTTTTTGTCAGCATGCTTCTTGTAAGAGATCTTGGCCTTAGTAAAATGCCCTCTAGCGGATTGGTAGGTCTTTTGCATTTTCTTACTGAACTCATTTGCAACTGGGTCTGAGCCTCCCGACCTTCCTAAGATAATGTTTGGGTGCCTACCAAAGTTCAAATAGAAAGGAGTATAACCCGAGGTAGGCAAGAATAGCATTGTTGTACGCAAATTCTGCTGTCCAAATGAAATCTGGCCAATCATTATCTTGGGCGAAAAGATATAAGCGCAGGTACCTCCTGGTTAACTCTTTCTGTCTGTCCATCCGTTTCCGTATGATAACTAGTAGAATAACGTGAGTCTATTCCATTGTTTCATAAAGGCCCTCCGGATTTGGGAAACAAACTGGGGACCTCGATCTGAGATTACAACCACTGGAATGCCATGAGCTCTCAGTATGTGCTGTGAAAAGAACTGTGCTAACTGATAGGCTTCAGAGAGATGAAATGGCTCATTTAAAAAAAGGTGTCCACAAAAACTAGGATTGTGTGAAAACCTTGACTTGAAGGTAAATCTACAATCAAATCTATAGTAATGGTGTGCCAGGTATATGGTGCAATGGGAAGAGGCTGAAGCTCACCTTCAGGAGCTAGTCGTGTTGTCTTTCCTCAAATGCATTTATCACAGGTTTGAACGTATTGTCTTATTTGAGGAATCATGGCAGGCCACCAGAAATACCTCTTAATTAATTCATCAGTCTTCAAAATTCCTTTATGGCTAGCTAAAGGATCATCATGACACGCTTGTAGCTCTAGTTCTTGCAACTCACAAGCTGGCAAATATAAATAATTTTCAACAAAAGGGAGATTTTCTAGAACCTTTCTTCCTTCCTTTTTGTTGGCCCAATCTGAAATTTCTTAGTCAGACATGGATTCTCGAACCATTCTTTTTAGTTCGGAAAATTGTAAGGTACAAACAAACTTGTCTGCTGGAATAACTGGAATCTTTTCAGCTTCTCCGGCTCCAGGTATATTATTCATTCTCAATAACGCATCTGCCTTACCATTGTCAGAACCAGGTTGATAGGTAATGGTAAAATTCAAATCTGCAAAGTACACAGACCATCTCAATTGCCTTGGAGTTATTGTCTTAGCAGTCTTTAAAAACTGAAGATTTGTATGATCAGTGAACACAGTGACTACATGACAAGCCCCTAATAAATAATGCTGCCATTCCTGAAAGGCATCCTTCACTGCCAATAGCTCTTTGTCAGCAATTGGATAATTTAATTCAGGGGGAGTTAATTTTCTGGATCGAAATGCCACTGGGTGAAGTTGACCAGTTTCCTTTTGCCTCTGAGAAAATACACCACCAATTGCTTGGTCGGACGCGTCAGCTTCCACAAAAAATGGCTCCTCAGGGTTAGGACGGAGAAGGATCGGAGCTGTCGTAAAGGCTCTTTTGAGAAACTCAAAAGGTTCTTCAGCATCAGTTGAATGGAAGGGTACTCCTTTTCTCAAATGGTTTGTAAAGGGGACCACCCTTTCTAGAAAACTCGTTTATAAACCGGCGGTAAAAATTGGCAAAGCCAATTAAACTTTGCACCTCCTTCACCGTTTTAGGGGAAGGCCCCTCTAGGATTGTTTGAATTTTAGTAGGATCCATGGAAATTCAATTTCCCAATAAGACAACTCCCAAGAATTCTACTTCCTTTGCATGAAAGGCACACTTTTCTAACTTCACCTATAGGTTATTTTCCAACAGTTTCTTTAGAACTCCTCTCACGTGATCTACATGGTCTCACAAATTCTGTCAGAAGATTAAATTATCATCAATGTAGAAACATCGTTCACAAAGTGTTGGAAAGCGGCCTGCGCGTTACAGAGCCCATAAGGCATCACTTGGTACTCATATAGACCAAACCGGGTACGAAAGGCTGTTTTCCATTCGTCTCCCTTAGCAACTCAAACTAAATGGTACACTCTGAAGATCTAGTTTGGTGTAGATTTTTGCATCTTTTACCTGATCTAGCAGTACTGAAATCAAGGGCAGGGGATATCGATTCTTCACCGCACCTTGATTTAACACTCTATAATTGATACAAGTTCTTAACTCGTCATCAGCCGCGGCCGTCCTTTAGGGCAGAGGGGCCACACCTCCCCACTTTTTGCCACTCATGAAGAGTGGCTGTCAAGTATTTAGTAGTACTTGTGTAGTCAAATTTGCTTTTCCTTTTTTTAAAAAGAAAAGCATTCACAAGACAGTATTTTTTTTGGTTATGTTGTTGTGTGCCAGACAATTCGGATTGCTAGCCCACACCAAACCACATCACCTAAATAGGCCTTGGACTGGTCAACTTTGCTACCCTCAGAGAGTCAAATGGTACAATCTTGTACTTGGTTTACAGTAATAAGACAATTGCAGATGTATTACTTGGGTTAGACACACATCCTTTGCAACTAATAACTCAATCTCTTACACCACAACCAACACTATAAATAAATAAATAAATAAATAAAACACATGAAAAATGAATTTGTTTTGTCATATTGTGATAATGTATAGTATGTTGATGGTAAAAGTCTAATAAATTGTCAAAGGACATGGGCATTTAAAATCCAAGTTTCTGCATGTTCATGTGAGTACCACATTGTGACTGCCATGCTGGGTCATACAAGAAAAACATAGCACTATGCCACTTGCTTTCACGGATCCATAAAGCTAAGGGTTGTTCCACTTCGTTTTCCCAAGACAGGTCAGGCACAGTCACAGGGGCTGCACATGGAATTCTTTTCCCAATTTCACTTTCACCAAGACGTAGTGACAAATGGTTTAGTTTTAAGGAATAATTCTCTGTTAGGGGGTATCGAGCTTGCCTTTTACTCATATTAGTGAGTCATATCACTCTTTCCCTCACTGAACTGGGAGTTAAGGCTTAAACAGGATTAAAGTTTCAGAATTTTTTATTTACCACATGTGGTTCAGTTAAGTATTATTTATTAATTTAAAAAGTATGTTTTTGGGAATCCTGCTTGAAGTACTAAAATTCTCTATAATGGGACATTTGCTTACTATATCTGCCACCATTTTAGTGACCCACCGTCTAAGATAATCACACGTTATAGGAACACATTCTAGGCCAAACCCAGACGGCCCATAGTGCCATTTCTCATTGAGCCTTCTGCTGTTGGCGCAGGACAACTCATGAAAGAAGGTCATAAGGTGGAACAAAAATATTTCAGTGTCCATACCTTGAAATATGTAATTCTTTATCTTGATGCTTTTTTTTTTTTTTACTTCTTTTAAAAACGTATTTTAGATGGTGTTATATGGATCATGCTGCTGTCAATCGTTCGATGAACTTGGAAGGCCATGGTTAACATAGTTCTTGGAGAAAAATGGATGCACTTATGAAGATTAAAACTAATAATGACTGGAAAAGGGTCTGACCATGGTATATATAAACATCTTTGATGAAGAATATCTGATCAAGTAAGCAACAACATGACCTTGAGGAACGATAAATTTAATCAAGCGATTTACAAAATATGCATTGGTTTGGTTCCTAGAAGAACATTTTCTGTTATGGTTTCAATTCCCATGCAATATGTGGATTTTCTTAATTGTTTAGGGGGTTGCTTAATGCCCAACAAATGGCTATGACAGCAGAGGCATCTTCCAAGTCTCCACTAGCCCATCTTATTAAAAGATGTCACCAGGTCGTTTTTTTTTTTTTTTTTTTAACCGAACAGCTTTGCCCAATGGCAGAAGATGCTTCAGTTTAAAGATAGTGACATGTTGTGGCACTTTTTATTCCAAAAACAGATCTGCGAAGCGGGAGTCCGACTTTGAAAAATAAAAACCTAACACCCCTGTCATGATGGGAGGCCACTAAGCATGGGGCATACGTTTGCAATTGTCATGCCTTGGACCGCCACGGTTGACATTGCGGACACAGATGAACACGTTTCTTACATTTGGTAGTGCTTTTTTGGTGGATTCCCCATCTAACTGCAGATTTCTCACCTTGTGAATACCTGCAGGTGCTATTTCTCAGCAATTCCCTCGTACATTGGTAAGTGGCTTCATCTGGCTCTGCATTGGTATTGTCACTCCAAAGAAGTGACATAAGGATACCTATATAGCCAGTGCTTAATTTGTAAATAAAAACGCGCCGGTGCTCAAAGCATAATCCTGAAGCCATCTCGGGCCACTTTAATCCATTTACAGCCACTCCCTGCCCCTTCAACTCACTTTTCCAGATTTCTGCTTTCTCCCATTGTGAAGCTTTTTTGTTTATCTCTTCCTCCGTCTTTCCCATATGTGTATTTTATTCGCAGCAAATGCTTGAGGCAGAAGAATAAGCACCGGCACTCAAAAATATGTGCCGGTGCTCAGCACCGGAAAAAACAAGCACAAATTAAGCACTGTATATAGCTGACACCTCCAAAGGAGAGAATCAGTTTCTTTCAGATCTCTATCCATGCTGTCAAAGGTAGAACTTTTAGATATCAGATTGCGTCAGTGTGCAGCTCTCTCAAGTGAAATCATATTAATATGGACTAAAAGAGTCCATTCCACAGAAAGGGGAGGAGGGTGGTTTGGTGATGAATGTGTGGTAAGATAAAGTATCCACCAGAAAAAGTGTTACCGAATGCAAGTAACTTATTCTTCTGAGGGATACTTCTAACCTCTGATTCTTCACCTTGTTAATAGATACCACAGAAGTACCCCCCCAGGTGGTGAGTCTGTGGAATGGCTCAGACTAGGAAATTATGCAGGACAGAAGAGGGATATAATGGGTGAAATGCCCTCATCCCGAACCTGGCTATCCAAACAACAGTGCTATATGAATGTGTAAAGTGACACCCACATAGTCACCTGGCAAATGTTAAAAACTGGTACACCGTGGTCAGCGCAGTAGTAGTAGCCTTTGCTCTGGTGGAATGATCATGTAGGCCTTCTAGAGGATGTTTCTCAGCCAGTCCATAATGAAAATAGTTATTTTTTGTAAAGCTTTCCCCATTTTCATCCCAGATATCCCAACAAAGAGCTGATTGTCCACCCAATATTCTTCGGCACGATCAGTGTACAAGCTTAGAGCTATCTTTCGGTCTAGGTGATTAAGTCTTTCTTTCTATATAGATGGATTAGGCGAGGCAAAGAAAACTGGCATGGTGGCAGACTACCAAATACAGAAAGATGTGACAATCTTTTGGAGAAATGCTGCTTTTGTCCTGAAAACGAGCTTGTCGGGGAAGAAAGTGGTACATGGCTGCTGGCCACAGTGTCTGCAATTCAATCACATGACGAGCCGATGTAATCATTTTGACAGTTGTCTTCAGTGTAAGCAGGGCCAAAGAGCAGGCGTGCATTGCTCCAAATGGAGCATACATAAAAAAAGTGAAAATAAATTAAGGTCCCTCTAAGGCATCATAAATGGTGCTGGTGGGAACATATGAGTCTGCCCTTTCAAAAAAAAAAAAAATCACAACAGGTGTTTGGAATAAAAATCTCTGATTAGCTTAGTGTAGGAAGGCCAAAAGGGCCAAAAGATAACCTTTAACTGGTGCCACAGCCCGGCCTTACTGGGCTAAAGAAAAACAATACAATATATCGGACAAGTGTGCCTGTAGATGCTGAATATTTCGGGTGTAACACCAGAAAACAAACTTCTCCCAGCATCCTGCATACATTGTTTTAGTGGGGGGATGCCTGGCTACTGAGATAACATCTACTACTTTGGGAAGAAGCTCAGACATCATCAACTGTTTCTGCAAAATTTCAAAGCATGGAGGTTTAAGTTGTGCAGGCTCAGGTGCAGGTCCCTGCCCAGCTGCTGTGACCAGGGTCCTTCTGAATGGGCAGCCGGATCGAAGAACAGATGCTCATGCCCAAAAGTACAGGTGACCACTTTCTCCTTACCTAATCTTGAACCAATAGTATGACTTGCACTTAACTTTTCCTGATGATCTTCACAAGAGGTGGTGGACCTGTCATCTTTGTCAAGGATAGGGATGTTATAGTGCTGTGGTAGAGTCTTGGAATCACAGTAGGCAAGAGGATGAGGTGGTTGAGGCAAATCCACCTACAAGTCTGAAAGAGCTCCTCCTTCGGCCTTGGTGCGGATGCATTGGGCTGCAGCGTTGATTATATAGGGCTCAGTGCCAACCTATGAGTTGGGACTAACCCCTGTAGATGGGCTGAGGCCCACAGCTAGCATCATGGATGGATCTGCCGGAGATAATCCGACTGAAAGTCCACGCAGATTCTTAAGGCCAGCAGAATACCAAACTCTTCTGAACTCCTGGATCTGCTGCAACGTCACTGATAAACTATGGAATGTTGGTTACATCGGCAAGAGGACCAGGGTCAGTTCTGATGACAGAGATCGGGTTTGTGGTCTTACGGTAACTGGGGCATCAGGAGACTGCATGGCAGAAGTGGCGGGAAGAAAGGGAGCCGTGTTTGTATTTCATCATCTTCTTTGACTTTCCTGATGAATTGGATCTCAATTAAGAATGGCCCTGGGATCGACCTTGAGATCGAGAATGCATCTGCATCCTAGACTTTGAGCAGGACCAGGCCTGTCTGGCTTTTTGCCGATGTTTTGCAATGTATAACTTACATATAACTTGTCCTTGTGGTCCCAGGTGGCCTTCGGATTCAACTTCTTGTACTTGTCATACAAGGCTGATTTATGTGAGAAGCCTAGACACCAGAAACATACCTTGAGTGGGTCTTTCATCGACATCTGCTTGAGGCAATCTTTACAAAGTTTAACCCCTGTTATTTTTGGAGAGGACAAGTCTCTTGCACACAAGGGAAAATTGAAGGAAACAAATTTGTCAAGCCTGACAGAGTTTGCAGGAGTAAGCTGCAGATACGCATCAAACAGCGCTGAAGGAAAGGAACTGATGCCAGTGTGCAGTGGTGGCTGCTATGTAGTGCCATGATGTCACTTCTGGAGCAAGAGGAACCCGATGCAGAGCAGTACAACGCTACCTACTAATGCGTGAGGAAATTGCAGAGAAAATTCTCAGGATTCAGTCTGACGCCTGAATGTATTCACAAAGTGAGGAATCGAGGTTTAGAAGCATTCTTCAGAAAGGGAAATCACTGGTAAAACTGGCAAGTACCTCACCTGGAGGATTTTCTGAATGACTTTGCCACAAGGAAACTGCTATCCATAATCCCCTAAGGATGTGGGAGTTGCAACGAAGGAAAGATGAGAAATCCAGTAGTTTTTGTGAAATTGTGCATAAAAGCCCACATCTAAATGGAGTCCTTAGTGAATGAGTGGCGATTATTTTCATTCCTCTCGATCATTATAAAATTCTGATGAGATTATGCTGCTCTGTGGGTTGACAAACTGAGTTTGTGTTTTGGATTCATTAAGCACTTCACATAAGCTTATGAATTACCTTGAGGTTGACAAAGTGCCATTTGCGACTAATTACACTGGCATGGAGGAGGCTGCATGAAATGCACACCCTCTCCCTTACTGCAATTCACAATGAGATGTTGGGATACCAACACCCGGCGGATAATGTTGCTTTGATTCAGAAAGGGGAAGCTGTCCCTGTCCAACAACATTCCAACGTGAATGGCGGCTGCCAGTTCCAAGGTAGAAAACAGTAGCCCAGGGGAACACTGCCATTCCCTCAATGTCTTCCCCTGCATGACTATCTCCCCTTTGTAAAAAAGAAAAAAAGGTAACATACATGGAATGCAAATGCAGGGATGGGTGTATGCTGTCCCTTTTGGGTCCCCATTCCTACATTCACAGCCTTTAGCATGGGGGTCAGAAAATGCTTCCTGTCTTATGCCCTTATCCATATGAATAAAGCACAGTTTTTTTCACCTCATGTGAAAGGAGACTTTGCAACACGATTAATTTGTACATAAGTGGCATTGCAAAATAAACAACAGGTTACAAATCAGTCAGTGTGCAAAAACATTGATAACTTTGCACCCTGGCCTTAGTACACCGGACTCTTAGGGGCATATTTATACTCTGTCTGCACCGAATGTGCGTTAAACATTTTGACACACATTCAGCGCAAACCTTGCCCCATATTTAAACTTTGACGCCTGAGCCCATGGATGTCAAAATCCCGCCGTGTGCGTCATTTTCTGGATGCGGGAAAGCGCCTTGCGTTAATCATATGCAAGGTAGGCTTTCCCGTTCAAAAAATGACTTAAACGCCCGTGTGTCGTATTTATAGTTCCGAGCAAAAATCCCGCACGGCCGGGAGGCGGAGGCGGAAAATGACACACAGCCTGATTTGCGTAAAAAATTAACACCTGGGTCAGGGCAGGCGTTAAAATGGGGCAAACACACCTGTATTTAATCAGAACACACAGAAGCAACAGCAGAGCAGCAAAAGGGAGACATGGAGGTGCTTCTCATCCAGCATGCACAGCAGCTACCACAATACCAGCAGGGACCCCAAAGGCAACGCAGAAGGCAGGAGAGGATATTCCACACCAGGACAACCCTTGATGGCCGCAGAGAACATGACATCATCCAGAGGTACAGGTTGAACTGGCAAGCCATTCAGCAGCTGCTGCGCAACATTGAGCCACAGCTGGCACCCAGCTTGCTGACACCCCGCACCATCCCAACAGAAACCAAGCTGCTAGCTGTACTAGACATGTTGGCAATTGGCTCCTTTCAAACCACTGGCACCCTGGTTGCTGGGATATCACAGCCATCATTCTCCGCCTTCTTGACCAAAGTACTGGATGCCATCATCGGACTCACACCTCGCCACATCTGCTTCCCAAACACACAGCAGAAGCAGCAGGAGACAAAACAGGGGTTTTACCTCATTAATGGATTCCCACACGTCCTTGGTGCCATTGACTGCACACATGTACGCCTTGTGCCACCTGCTGCAACTGAACACCTATACCGCAACAGGAAGCTGCAGGCCATTGTGGATCACCAAGAATTGATCACCAATATCGTGACAAAGTATCCTGGGAGTGTCCATGACTCATTCATCTTCCGTCACTGTACCATCAATCAGCACTTCCAGGATGGACGATATGGCAATGGACTACTTGTTGGTAAGTACAGAAACCTACTTATATACACACTGCACAGCAACCCTCTAGGACAAATAACACATACACCACGACATCGACATGTGGACAGGAACACACTGAGGTTGTGACACCGCTAGGCATGTTTGATAGGTCTGCAGTGAACGTGTCACACATCTGAAATTAGTGTACAGTCTAATGTCAAGACGTCAATGATCACAACGTATGGAGAGGTTTGGCTAATTGTCACCTTGCAAAATGTAAGCATCTCGCTGATGTTAAAATGAATCCATTGCATATGTCTAAAGGTATGGAATGTCCAGGGTACATAGATGCTAACGTGTTACCACCACTGTCAAATTGAATATGTGTATAGAACCATCATCTCACCCCCAGTGAAGACACAGGAACACCTGTATCACAAGTCACAATGCTAGGGAGTGCACACTGTACTGCCAATCCCAAAACATACTGCTGACAACCGGTCAGCAGGCAAACACTGGTTCAGCCTGAAGAACCAGAACTTTATGGGCCTGGCGGCGCAGGGTACGCCTGAAATCTCCTTGGATTCACCTGCCTCAACTAACAGAGACACGGGACACTCTGTCAGGCGTAAAAGATCAGATTTTATTAGCTGCAGCTAGTACAGTTGTCCAAGAAGTACACAAGGTATGTTCTCAGGAGACTGCCACTTTACTTTGTGGCGCACAATCTTATATACCGTATAAAAACCATTTATTAACTACATACACTCCCAGAACACATAGAAAGGAGCCAGTAAGAATAATGTAAAGATAGAACAGAGCCAATAGAAATGTCGGAAAACAAGACAGCACCAATAGAAGGAATTGGAAAACAAAGTATCAAGTGACTTAAGGTTGCCTCCCCTCCAGCTGTGTTTGTCACCCCTCCCTTGAACTAATTCATTAACCGATCCACAACGAAGTTGCATGTGGTGCGATAAGTTTGTGTGCGTTTGGAGGACAGTTGTGAAATGAGAGAATACTAGCAAAGGACAGCGAAGGCCAGACGATAAGATAAGATCGGCGGAGAATAGTGTGAGCCTACAGATAGTTGAAACAAGGATTAGAAAACCAGACAGGGATTAGTGTACTCGGTCAGACCTTAATACCAGCCTTGTAAAGATAGAGGCAGAAGGCTGTTTTGAACACCATGTTGCAGAATAAGCAGAAAAGGCAGAATGGACTTCGTTCGCTGTGCTGCCTGAGTGAAGGCAACATAAAATGGCGGCGGGCCACAAAATGGCGGGTCGATACGATCGTATTAAAAATCGAATTTCCTCAGACCCTCCTTTTGCCAGAACTCAGGCAAGATACACAAACTCATGTTAATCTGAGTCGATGTCTATGGCCATGAGGTCATCAAGCTGTTGCTGTACCATCATTTTGATATTCTCTGCTCTTTGTGACTTGGGTTTGGGAATACATGCAGTAGCACATAGGTTGCAGATGGCAGGACCGCAGTGCATACAAAGACAACAAGAGAATATAAAAGCTAAAATTACTCCAAAGAATGTCAATACCTTCCAACCCCATTTGGACAGTAATCCCCAAAACCACTCTGAAAAGGACCAATCTCCTTCGTCCTGATGAATCGACTCGGAGATTATGTGTAACTTAGAGATAGCTTGGTATACTGTCGGATCGTCATTAGGTATGAAAATACAGCAACTTGATCCGATCAATTTGCATACTCCACCACGGTCCGCAAGAACAAAGTCTAAGGCAACACGGTTCTGCAAGGTCATAAGACGATCAGCCTGTAGTTCAGCTGTAATGTTACTTAAAGCTCCTACAGTGATGTCTATGGTGGTTTCTACGACACGAACCAATTGCCTTATATTTCTGCTGTTGGCCATTGGACCCCAGAAGGGAAGAAATCCTTTGAGGAAATCTCCTCCCTCTTGTCCTGCTGTGTCTTTCGAATCCACAATCCCTCTGCCATATCTATTTTTATGATGGTTCGCAGGAGCGGTGTATGTAGGGGGAAGAAGAAAGGCTATATAACAAGTACCAGAGAAATCAGCTGGCAACCATGTATAAGCCCTATCGTGGCAAACGAAGTATGTACCTTGAGATGGTACTAACGGCAGTGAATTCAGGGCTGAATAAACATATGTATGGGAACATAAACTTTCTCTTTGTCCGGTGTTTGGAGTTCTACCATTTATTTGCAGACAGAAATTTCCTTGTTGGGGTATGACCCGTATCGGAGGAGATTTTCCTTGCTTAACCTTATCATTGAGGCTGGAAATATAATTAGTTATGTTCCAATTGGTATATGCTTTTCTTTCATCTATGGAAGCTTCACTTTTTTCCATGATTTTAGCCATAGCTACCATTCCCTTTATCAATAAACTATGACTGAAATTTGAACCAACACTATGTGAACTGACAGGTTGTTTAATTTTATTTTGATATGCATTAGTGAAAATGACAAAATAAGCCCAAGCGGAACCTTCATAGGAGAATGGAAGAACTAAATATGGCATTCCTTTTTCTACCGTATGTGGTATGAGTCCACACACCCAACAGTCAGTTGTATTGATCACTAACTGATGTTGATGTAACAACTGGACGAAGGAATTGTTAAAGTATTCAGTTCTTCTGATGAGTTCATGCTGGGGAAGAGTGTGAAATAGGTGCGGAGAGATAGTAGAAGAAGATGTAGAGGTAGGAGAAGAGACAACTTTTTGCTGCAGAGTAATAATGATCCAGTTTACAGATGCCAAAAGAATACACGACAATATAATGACGCATAGAGCAATACTACAACGACTACATATTTCTTTACAATTATTCTTTACATTTTTACTTTCTCTTTTATCTAATGTAGCCTCCATCTTTCTAAGTGGATGCTCACGGCAATCTTCCTCAATCACTGTAGTCACGATTATCTACCGTCCTATGACACTGTGAGGTCCTGCAGGCCTATTGCCACTTACTCAGGTCGTAACTAAGACTCCTACCGTGACCCTGCAACCGGGATAGAGTACTACATAGGAGAGAAATTTACAAGTTCTTTGGTCTTGGTCTCAAATTATAGCGTTCCTGTCCAGAGGCAGTCTGGTTTTGAAACAATGTTCCTGGATTTGTCGTGTTCAAGCGACGATGCGATGGTATTGCTTCTTGAAGGATGTCGTCGTCCTCTTTCTCAGAAAGTGTTCCAATTAGACGCGCATCACTGAATGGTACAAATTGCGGAACTTTCTCACTTTCAGAGTCACTGATGCCTCTACGGACCCACTGATCGAAAGGCAAGGGCAAAGGCACTTTCTTGCAGTGCACGGCATGCACCCAGTTTTTCTTTCCTTTGACTTTAACTGCTGTTCTTGTGGTCAAAAGAACCAGGCGTGGCTCTCTCCATCTGGGCTCCAAATTTCTCTGTCGTTGGAAATTTTTCGTGCAGACCCAGTCACCTGGTCGGATGGAATGACCTGGGTCTGTGGAAGCCTCTGGTAGAGCACTCTGAACCTGTTGATGTAGAACACGCAATTTAGTTGTAAGGTCATGCAAGTAGTCAATCAACATCGGGTATGGCAAGTCTGAGTATTTCTTAGGGCGAGGAACTCCCCATACATTAGCTGGGCGACCAAATATCACTTCGTAAGGGCTAAGCCCCAAACGAGAGTGTACTGCTGTTCTGGTGGACAGAAGAGCCAATGGTAAAGCATCAGGCCAATTAAGTCCTGTGCTAGCTTGCACCTTAGCAATTTTAAGCTTCAAGGTTCCATTGTAGCATTCTACTAAACCAGCCGACTGTGGGTGATTCACCGCGTGGAACTTCTGTTTTATGCCAAGACCTGCACAAACTTTTTGCATGACTTGACCCACAAATTCGCTCCCATTGTCACTCCAGACAATGCGCGGCAAACCAAACCTAGGGAAGAATTCTTTCAAAAGTATTTTGGCAGTTGATAAAGCAGTATTGTCCTTCAGAGGGTAGGCTTCTACCCATCTAGAAAAAGCACATACTACCACCAGAACATATTTGAGGTTGTTGCATCGTTCCATGTGAATATAATCGATCTGCAACACCTCAAATGGATATGTTGGAGGAGCAAAATGACCTGCTGGAGTTGGGGTTCCCTTTCCCGGATTGTACATCAAGCAAACAATACAATGTTTTACTACATTATTTGCACACTTTGGGATCCCCTCATTTTGCCACACTGGAGCCAGAAGTTTACATATTCCTTTTGCACTTAGGTGAGCTGGACCATGTGCCATAGTAACTACAGGTAGTACATAAGCATCTGGTAACAGCCAACGTTGATGTTCTGATAATTCAACCCAACATCCCATCTCATCTAACATTCCTGTACTTTCCTTCCACTTTCTCAACTCATTCTCCGTAGCCTCTCCTTGAATTGATTTCACACTCTCTACTGTATCTTCACACATTCCCTTTTCTCTTACGCAGTTTGCGGGACCTACAACATACATTCGACTTGTGTTGTCTCTGGCTGTCTTTTTCGCTACCTCATCTGCAAATGCATTTCCTCGACCAACATCGTCCACAATCTTTTTGTGTGCACTACACTTCACGATTGCTATTTGAGTAGGCATTGTAAGTGACTCAAGAAGTTCAGTCACTAATTGACCATGTTGTATCTTAGTACCATGGGAAGTAAAGAATCCTCTTTCCTTCCATAAGCGCCCAAAGTTAAACGCTACACCAAAAGCGTATTGGCTATCAGTGTACACGTTTACTCTTTTTCCTTTGGATAACACACACGCTCTAGTTAAGGCTATCAATTCAGCTGCCTGAGCTGAATTATGTCTAATGCGTGCTGTCTCCACAATCGTATGCAAAGTAGTAATAGCGTAGGCTGAAACTGTATCTCCATTCGGGAGCTTGAAACAAGAACCATCTACCCATAGTGTTCCATCTGGATTCACTAATGGCGTGTCTTTTAGGTCAATTCTACCCTTAGTCTCTTCTTCAGTACGGAGAAAACAATCATGCTGTTCAGAGACATCTCTTTCTTCTGGAAGAGGCAACAAAGTAGCTGGATTCAGGGTATTACATCGTTTGATGTGTATGTGACTAGCCAAAAGCGTCAGCTCATATCCGGACAACCGAGCACTCGTAAGATGCTGCGTTTTTGTCCTATTTAGTAAAGTATCCACTGCATGTGGCACCATAACAATGAGAGTATTATCTAGCACTACTCCAGCAGACTGTCGAATAGAAATTGCTGCTGCCGCTGTCGCCTTAAGACAACTAGGCAATGCTTTAGCTACTGGATCTAACGTAGCTGAGAAATATGCGCATGGTCGCTGTTGATCTCCAAAACGCTGCGTTAAGACTGACAATGCACAACCCTCTCTTTCGTGGACATAGAGCGTAAAGGGCTTACTGTAATCAGGAGTACCCAATACAGGAGCAGAACACAAAGCAATACGCAAATCAGTAAAACTCTTCTGACACTCGTCAGTCCACGGAAGAGGCTGAGGCGTATCTTTTAAAGTTAGCGCCAACAGCGGTTTAGCCAATAAAGAGAAACTCGGAATCCACTGTCTACAATAAGAAGTAATGCCCAAAAAGGCATGTACCTCTCTTTGTGTGGATGGCACTGACATTTGTGCAATTGCCTGAATTCGTTCGGGGGTCAATCGTCGTCCCTCCTTTGACAAGAGATGACCCAAATAAGTCACCTCGCGACAGACATATTGTAATTTAGAAGGAGAAACCTTGTGATTCAGATCAAACAAATGACGCAACAGTGCAACGGTCACGTTTTTGCAAATCTCCTCTGAATCAGCTGCAACTAATAAGTCATCCATGTACTGAATGAGAGCGGCACCGGACGGTAAGGAAAAGGCATCAAGATGACATTTTAGAGCTTGACTGTAAATAGAGGGACTTTCACAATAACCTTGAGGTGCGCGTTTAAACCGGAAGCTTCGGCCTCCGAGGGAAAAACCAAAAATATCTCTACTCTCTTCGGCGATGGGAATACTAAAGAAAGCATTCTTTAGATCAATAACTGAAAACCAAGTCGCTGTAGAAGGTATCATCGTCAACAGAGCAGTGATATCTGGGACTACAGGAAACTGCGGTACGACAATCTTGTTTACCTCCCGAAGATCAATTACAAAACGATAAACAGGAGGCTGAGAAGGATCAGTGCGTTTAAGAACCGGAAGAACAGGACTGTTACATGTATTTCCTCTCGTTTCCTCAACCACACCCTTCTGAATCAAATCATGGACAATTTCCAGAAGTGCTTTCTCACCTTCAGTAGAGATTCTGTATTGCGGAATACGTGGCATTTCAGCATTGGGCTTAAGAGTAACAACATAAGGTGGGATCTCAAGACAACCAACGTCATTCGGACCCGTAGCCCAAAGCGTTTCGGGAAGAGAAAGCAATTCAGGTGGGAATTGATCTTTTGATAAGTACATTGGACTAGTCATTTTCTGTCCTAGAGTGAGGTATACACCAGAAGGTGAACAATATATCGTAGCATGCATTCTTTTTAATAGATCTAAACCCAACAAATTTTCACCACAACCATTCGTCAGAAGAAGCGGAGCTTCTAAATCATAAGGGCCTATTGAAACAGGCAAAGGGCAAGAAACTGGATTGCGAACAGGGGCGCCAGAAAATACTACAGATACATTCGTTAAGCCAGACAAAGGTGCGCCAGGGAGTTTAGAATGAATGATAGAGCTTCTCATGGCACCAGTATCTAAAAGAAATGGCTCTGAAACACCCATTGTAGTGACATTAACATAAGGTCCATTCTGATCCACTGGAATTGACGTAACCCCCTTACTTTGTCCATGGCTGTCCTATTCAAAATGAAGACTTTCATTCCCTCCTTCAATATACTGATCCTCACTGTAATACTGTGTAGACCTAACATTTTGCTGGTCAAAGTAATTTCCGGAATTTGGAGGAACAAAAGAACGCTGCTCTTGGGTTAACACACCTCGACCTCTACCTCTATTTGCTGACTGAGGACCACCACGACCTCGTGAAGCAGATGTTGCTCCATTACGCTGCAACAATGCCGGACAACTGTTCTTAAAATGACCTTCCTCCCTACAATAAGTACATTGATTGGGACCTAGCAAAGGTCTTGGAATGAATGGTTCAGGCTTTTGATACAACCTCTGAAACTGCGGAGGCTGTTGAAACTGAGGCTGAACATAACGAGGAGGATAAGCCTGTTGCAAGAGAACTTTAGTTTTTAATTCTTTCGTCTTTTTCTCTTGTTTTTCCCTTTCTTCTTTGTCTCTATTTTCATAATATTGTGCAGTAGCCAATATCTGGGCGGAAGAAGAAACTGCCCATGAACTCTCGGAGTCTTTTAGCTTGTGTGATAGTTCAGGAAGCAAGTTATATACGAACTTATCCACAAATAATCGCTGTCCCCCTTCTGTAGCCATATCTTGACCACTGTGATCAATGAATGTCTCCTCGAATCGGGTAAAGAAATCGGAAACACTTTCATCTTTCTTTTGTTTACATGCTGCTAGCTTATCCCAATTAACTCTCAAAGCAGGCATCATTGTTTTCATTAATGTAATAATCCTACCAGGGAGTTCTGAGATCAAAGCGTCGGGCTTTGCACCACCTACTTGACCTCTATCTGCGGCAATAATAGCGTTCCAATCGCCGCCTAATTCTTGAGCGTGATCCTCTCTACGAATTTTAGCCCATATTGTCTGTGGAACTACATTTCCCATCAACATGTCAATATCTGCTAGATTCATAGTACATGCATCAACTGTTTGCGACAACTCTTTATAGTAACCAGCAGGATTTTTGCGTGAATCTGGTAGTGACTGTTTAAGTGCTAAAACTTCAGACCTTTTCCAGGGGACATGTATCCATATGCGCTGAAAATGCGCAGGAATAGCTGGATTAGCACCTGCTGCTGCAACTTCTTCCTTCCATATTGGAGAAACCTCTCTCATGGGATAGTTTTTCAGTGCTGTCCTAACTGAAGGATCAGAATCAGGAAAAGTCTGTGAGAACAATAGGGATCTGAAAGAAATAAGTGTTCTGACAGCGTTTTCAACCTTAGGACCCACAATAAGTCCTTTGTGAAAGTCAGCCTGAACATCTAACAGATCCTGTGGGACCGAACCCAAATTCATATCCTCCCATTCTTTAGCGAGAGTATCGCACATAACTTTAAAAACATATCTCTGCGTAGGTGCATTCCATTGCAGAAAGGTGGACATAATATCAGACGTACTATATTGGGGACCCTTCTTGATCCATCTACAAGCAAGTGAGTCCAATTTTTCTCGCTCTTCGGAGTCTGGGAATTGACTACGAGACTGTCTTCGAGAAAAAGCTGGAGACACATTTAAAGCTTCAAAGAAAGGTGATAAGAGACCAGAGACAGTATGCAAATCGCTTACGCATAGATGGAGAATTTGACATAAGGATAGGGGACAAGGTATTAGGTGAATTAACTAAAGGAGCATTAGGAATTGCCAAAGGAGCAGAAGGCAAAGGAGTTAAAGGCAAAACTGGCATAGGCAATACTTGAGGAGGCAAATGTGGAAAAGCTGGAGCAGGCGGAAGCACAACTGGCGGCTGAACAGGCTGTAACATCGGGGGTGCATTAGCACCTTGTACATAGGGCGGAGGCAATTTCAATAAGTGGGACATTAAGGAATCTTCCTCAAAATCTTTTCTCTTATCAAGGGAAGAGATAGGCAACGTCGGATAGCATTTATCTATTGCCATTCGATGCTGTCTGTCTGAAATTTCCATTGCATTATCTATTTCATCATCTTTGAATTGCTGAGCAGCCTGTATAATCGTCATTCCCTGTGTTTTCCTATCTCGTTTCGCTTGTTTAATTTCTCTCTGTTTGGCTTCCTTACGCCAAAGGCGAAAAGAGTCAAACATTGCCGGCCGGGCTTTTCTTTTAAATAACGTTGCTTCTAAATTATCTAGCACATCAGTTTCGAAACTACCATTTTCTGGCCATTTTAAAACACCATCTTTCTTTGTATATCGGGTCCATGTCTTATTAAAGGCAATAGGACCAACACCATGTTTAGAATAGAGCTCATATGTGGGAGTTCCAACCGAAGGAATCGGACAGGAGTCCTCAAGCTGGGAGTCCCTATTACAACCAAAGCAACAAAGTTTTCCAAACTTAGTCAGACCAGACATCTCACGATTTTTACTGGCTGTTCACAAACATCAAGGGGGTAAAACTTTCAGTTTACACAGCACAAATGCACTTACCCCTCGGCTTTGGCCACTGCAATGGCCAAATCTAAGGACCTAAGGACAAAACAAAGACCAAAATTTGTGGGCGCGACCCACCAAATACTTAACTAAGGATGTCTTCTTACACCAACAGAGGCCCGTCTATCGTCTCGCTTTACCATACATCATCAAAGAAAGGGCCAAGGCAGGGCGGCAGTCAGGGCAGCAGTCGTCAGTAGCCGTCAGGAAGGAGTAACCGCGCTGAAAAAGACCTTCGGACCACTTCGACATACAGGGGTCGCTTGACGTGGCTCGCGATTCCTCCAGAATTTTCTTGCGGGGTTCCTCACGACCTTCAGGCAGAACCGGTACCGCTGAAGCCGCCCCACGTTGGGCGCCAGTTGAAGAACCAGAACCTTATGGGCCTGGCGGCGCAGGGTACGCCTGAAATCTCCTTGGATTCACCTGCCTCAACTAACAGAGACACGGGACACTCTGTCAGGCGTAAAAGATCAGATTTTATTAGCTGCAGCTAGTACAGTTGTCCAAGAAGTACACAAGGTATGTTCTCAGGAGACTGCCACTTTACTTTGTGGCGCACAATCTTATATACCGTATAAAAACCATTTATTAACTACATACACTCCCAGAACACATAGAAAGGAGCCAGTAAGAATAATGTAAAGATAGAACAGAGCCAATAGAAATGTCGGAAAACAAGACAGCACCAATAGAAGGAATTGGAAAACAAAGTATCAAGTGACTTAAGGTTGCCTCCCCTCCAGCTGTGTTTGTCACCCCTCCCTTGAACTAATTCATTAACCGATCCACAACGAAGTTGCATGTGGTGCGATAAGTTTGTGTGCGTTTGGAGGACAGTTGTGAAATGAGAGAATACTAGCAAAGGACAGCGAAGGCCAGACGATAAGATAAGATCGGCGGAGAATAGTGTGAGCCTACAGATAGTTGAAACAAGGATTAGAAAACCAGACAGGGATTAGTGTACTCGGTCAGACCTTAATACCAGCCTTGTAAAGATAGAGGCAGAAGGCTGTTTTGAACACCATGTTGCAGAATAAGCAGAAAAGGCAGAATGGACTTCGTTCGCTGTGCTGCCTGAGTGAAGGCAACATAAAATGGTGGCGGGCCACAAAATGGCGGGTCGATACGATCGTATTAAAAATCGAATTTCCTCAAGCCAAGGAAACAACCCAATGCAGATGGTACATCCTAGAAGCCTAGGAATCAACACAATAACACAAAAGAGCCACAGACAACACAAGACAACTACTGGCATGCAAGGTGATATGAATGGGGCAAGATACGTCAACATGATCCCAATCATTTTCTCTTTCAGCTGATCAGGGGTATGGGATCCAGCCATGGATTATGACACCATTTGGCAACCCAAACACTGCAGCAGAGCATGCCTACAATGAGGCACAAAGGAGGACACGCACCATAGTCGAGAGGACCTTTGGCATCCTCAAGTCGAGATTCAGGTGCCTTGACATCACTGGTGGCAGCCTCCTATATTCACCAGAAATGGTCTGCAAGATCATTTTAACATGTGCTATCCTGCACAACATTTGTGTATGAAGGAACATTCCCCTATTAGAACCAGAGCCACAAATGCCTGAAGAGGAGGAAGAGGAGGATGCTGGCCTGCAACATGAGGGGGAACAACAAAACACAGCTGCTCGATTGCGTAGGCGCCAACATATTGTGAACAATTCCTTTTGAAACAACTCACCATCACCACTGTAGCAACATATGTAAATAAACACTGATAATAATCACCATATCATGGCTGGCTAATAATTTTTGCTCACCTTTATCTCTAACTATCAGAATAAGAGTGTAGCCTCATGGAGCATTGCTGACATACCGATCAGGACACAGAAAATTCCAAAGCAATTGTGATGCGTATTATACAACAGTCACATACACACACACACTGTAAATGACATATATCCTGTACATTTCACCTTTGAAGGGCAATAGCAGAGGACCACACCTATTTCACACATACATGTTGGCAACATGGTTCATCGCAGCATATGGCACACAACTATGACACCATCAGTCAATAAGGGAAAAAAATGCCTCATGCATGAGGCAGTGCATGTGCTATTGCATTGGTAACAGGAATGTATGACCAGACCCTTGACAGCAGTAAGTCGTACTGCACCTATCTTTGCAAGGACTATCTGTGACTAGAGTTCCAAATAAGCAGAACATAGACAGCAAAAGTGCCACACCTATGACAAGCATTGCGCACATGACATTCCATGTACATGTCAGCCCATGTCCTAACTCCTGACACACCCATGCTCCTGGTCTCACCCCACCTGTCTTAAGAGGTCCCTTGAATGGTAATATGTGTACCCAGATATTCCCTCCTCTACACACACACAGACTAACAATAGTAATCCAGTGTGCTTCACCCTTTTGTATGGTATGCCATAGTCATAGTACATATCACTGCATGGACGTCAGGTCAAATAATGCACTTGCTTGTAGTTGCTAAGCCCTGTTATCAGCTGTAGATTGCTTCCCATGTGAAAGGTACTGTTGGCCATTTGAACTCAAATCTCACCTACAGGACTTGTGAGAAACTGATGCAGCACACACCTGTGAGCACCTCCATGCAGACCACCCATTTGAACATGCACTGCCCTTGCAGATGCTGGGAACAGCATAGAAGCTGCCATTTTGTCAAGTACTCTGTTATGCATTGCTAGAAAAATAAGCCATGTAACCCAGCCCTTGGGTTTATGTGTCACCTTCCAAAACACAGGACAAACACAGTTTTCCATGTCAACTGTCTTGTTCTTTATCCGACCAGTCTTATTCAGACCACTGAGTATGAACCTTGTGAAATTGCTGGATCCTGATTGACCCTGCATCCTGTCAGCCTGACTGGCACTTGTCTGTGCGTTACCCTGAAGGTTCCTTGTGGCTACATATGTAGCATACTTGCTCTCCCAACCCTCACATTCCTCAGGGGGTATTTTTTGTCAGGTGCTTCCTCAATGCATACTCAAATACATTGTATAGCATAATCAGCTTTTTTATTGTACCATAATTGTGAACTTGTCTCCAAATCCCCAAAATCATGGCCTATCCCTTGTCTGGGTCTCATGTATGCATGAGCGACAAAGTGTGACAGTGTACCAGGGCCGTATGCAGGGATTGGGTATGGTGCCTCCAGCAGAACCAGCATTCTCTGATAATGTGCATGAAAATTCCACACATGTTAGGACCCTGACAGTTCACACGCTGAATCAGATTGCTCACAACATATTGATGGCCTGTGCGTGCTGAATAGCTGCAAGATTAATCAACACAGAGGGTATGATGTTCCCAGATGCAGTGGGAACTTTACAGGCCAACCTGTGTACAAATTTTGTAATAACACCTGCCGGAAAATGACTCCTGAGATATGATCTCACTCAGCACACCAAGGTTGCCCTGTTGACAGTCTCATAACACGTCTGCAGTGATAGGGTGGGACCATCCCTATGTAGGTTCTCATGTCCTCATTGGCTTTACTTCCATTGATCTCCGAAGGATACTCAGTAGATACAGGAATAGCCGCCACTGACCCATGATGAGACCTGGACGTAACTGTGACATCGTAGACCCCTAAAAATATACAGGATTAACATTGGACCACACATGAACCAGACACCTCTGTGCAATTGATCACTGGGAATATGTGGCCACGTGCTGCCTCGTCTGCTGGTCCACCACTGCCACAGGAGAGTTGTGGCTCAGTCATATGACCACAACTGTGGGGTGAAATTACATTTGTGGGTCACCTTTGGCTTTCCGTGTCAATAACATGGTACCCACTTAGTCTGTACATGTGCCTGACTCACGGTGGGTTCACTAACAAGTGCCTAGGAAGAAGTATCCAAATTTCCAGGACATGTGATAGGCAACTTTTGGACCATTGACATGAACAAGCGTCTGCCATCTATCCGGTGCATGCTTTGTCATTTGTGGTGTCTACGTTACCCAAAATTTTGGAAGTGCACACAACAGATGTTGCTACATGTATAACTAACACATGTCCTCTCTCATTTCCACACTGACTTGCGTCTGAGGTTTGGACACATTGACTTCACATTCATACAAGCATATTTGCAATAATGCATCTTGTGATGCACACACACTGGGTCAACAACTACATTAGTAGCCAATGCACACACATTGAGCCATAGGCATTGAGGTATTGTACTTATGTGCGTCACATTGCTATCCTCTCCTGACGCCAAACATGCCCAATTTGTGCAATACATATATGTAGGCCACACATATGGCCATCTAGTGCGTCAGCCAAGAATGAAAATCCTGTTAATGAAGTAGCGGATCATGGTCTGCAGTAATATGATGTCTCACATGTGCCCATACACCGTCAAGACCAAAGTGGGTGCAATCAGCCTATGTCAGTTGTGTCACAAATGTTACATAACATTAAAATGGTAAAATGACCCAAACCCAGTTAATGCCCTGAAATTTTTACGCATATGCATAAAAAAATGATGCACAAGCATCAAAAAATGACACTTATGCCCGAAAAACTACGCATAATGCCCTGATAACACCATTGACTCTTCCACACTGCACCTCAGAAAATTGGTTAAGTGTTAGACTATTTCCAAATATAGGGATGCAGGCTCATTTCTACTCCTGTGCGTTAAAAAAAATGACGCCCAGACTGTATGCGTCAAATTTTTTGGACGCATAACGATAAAAACGGCCGCCATTTTAGGCAGGAAGTGATGTAATAGGATATCCTGTTTACAGATTATGTACAGTGGGTTGAGTTTCATTTTCACTTTGCAGTCTGTGATTCTTCTGGACTGTGTGGCTGTGTTGAGGGTTTTGTCTGGTTAAATTGTGCTTTTGTCTCCTGTGTGGTCCATTTCTTGTTATTTTGTATATAAAATATTGTTGTATCCTGTCTGAGTGTTTATTGTGTACAATTGTGTTGTATAGTATTGTCTTTGTTGTTTTTGGGAGTCTGTTATGAGTAGTGATAGTTTGGGGTCTAGTTGGGCTGTTTTAGTTGTTTAGTTTAAGTTTTTCATATTCTACTTTCCCCCTTTTCTCCTTTGTTCCACTTTATCCCCTATTTATCTTTTGCTGCTAAGATGTTGGGTAGGCCTCGTCTTGGCAAGATGGGTGAGGAGGAGCTTGGTGGTTTCATATGGCTGGTGTGCCATTTCCTTCCCCTTATGATTGAGGCAGGTGAGCGGGTGATACAGCGGTATCACACTGGGGCACGGAGGCTCCGGTGGGCAAAGGTCTGGGCTGACCTCATCTCCAGGGAGCATCTGACCACCTGGGCATTGTGATTGGTGGCCCTGTTGGTGAGTACAAATCATGTAAATGTGCACGATTAAATGCTCTGTAGTGACATCAGATGATTTGTACAATATCTGCCGGCAATGTTGTTGAGTGTGTGGAATGCTTCGGAAACATACAGGGTCATTTATGTACTATGTTAAGGACCAGAATTGCTAGCTGTTAGGAAGCAAGTGCTCTGCAAACTTACTGAATACTTTTGTTTAATGTAAGTTGGTGCCACCTTTGTGTCAAACAGCAACACAAATCAGGAGCCAATTATGTATAGATAAAGGTCACATTTGCCTGTGAGGTATAGAAATGTCCAAATCATTACCAACATTTGTTGACGTAACAGCTAGACTGACTTTTGAAACACTACATGAGGCTGTAAATGAGTGCAGGCTTCACGTCAATTGATGATAGCAATGTGGCCCAAACATGTCTCATGTGTGTCTGGTGAGTGTGTAAGGAAAGCGATCATGGAAATTCAAAAAATCTTAGGGATTATTGTGGCCCTTCGTTATTTCGGATACATGTCAGATCTGGATTTGGAGACATCGGGAACAAGTTCAAGCTGCCCTCAGCTAACATCTTAGACTGGTATTTGGTGTTTGTTGTTCCACCTTTCGTTTAGAGATGGCTGGCAAAAGGTATGCACATGGGTTCATATTTCTATGGTTGGTGCAACTCATCATAGCTGGGCCACATCAAATGAAGAAACTGTAACAACATGAGGGCTTATAACTGTCCCTGCCCCTCTGTACATTGTACCTGTGTGTCATAAATTTGTCATGGGCATAATGGCTGGTTGACTAGTAATGCACTCCTCAAGGAAAGTGGCTTTGGATGTCTCTCTTGGATACACATGATGAGACGAATACACTCCATTATTACGTCTGCTCACTAATGAAGGAGCATGTTTGCCACTACATGATAGTTAGGGCCACTGCATGTGTGCAGATATGTGTGTAAAACTCACAGGAGACCCATGGTATGTACATGTTAGCCAGGCTATATCGGATGCAGTATCATCATGTCTGAGTGGCTTTACTTACTTATGTAATCTTACACATAATATTTGTCTTTGGAATTGTTGGACAGTGCACAGAATTTGAGCACATTTCTCCCTTCCATGCCTTACAGGTGGACCCGCACCCTACACTGTTGGCCAGGTGGCTACATTTGAGGTCCCAGACAACTCCAGTAAGTGTTGATATGTCTGTTATGTGTTGTGTTGGCTGGTGATGTGTGATGGACTCCTGTGTGTTTAACACATAGCAAGGTGTGATGCGCTGGCCAATCATTTGTTTTGTTCCATGAGTGGGATTTCATTTTATCACCATCTTTGAGTTGGCCAATCCTTATCCTATTTTCTTATTTAGGGATTCTAGGTCAGTCCTGTAGGCCCCGCAATGTGAATGGGGATGAGTCATGTGGATAACACTTATATCAGCAAGAGTCGCACTGGACCTAATCTGTGATTTAGACAGCCTGTCAGACCCACATTCTCCCAGAATGGGGCTGCTAAATGCTTACCCACAGACTTCTGCTTCCCAATTCACTAATGTACTTATTAAACTGTAGGTTGAACTTCCTAGCAGCATGTAGCTCCACATGTAGTGCTACGAGTATGTGGCACTTGAGTGCAATGGCCTAGGTGTGCATGCAACTCATGGCCAGGGGAGTTCTTGCATCTCTGTGTTTGTTGTAAGTCATGGCTTACTGGAAGTATATGATGTGGACAAAGGTCTGCATTTCCAGACATGTGTGGCGCTGGGATTGGTCAAGGGTTGGCTGTCTCCTATTTGTAGATACACCTTACCTGCGGTGTGTGTAGAGCCAAACACATGTCCAGCTTTCCTAAGCTTCCTGGGTGTCCATGTTGTTTGCAATTGTTAGTTGTTAGTCCACCCCCCCCCACCCTCAAACACAGGCATGGGTGTAGTAAATACCAAATGAAGAAAGGCAAAACTCTTGATGTAGAAGTTGTAGGTTCTTTTATTTGAACATCCCATCCACCATCCAGCTAGCCCAACAGCTCTCATCAAGTGATCACTGCTCCATCTCTACATTCCACATTCCACCCCTATGTCATGGATGACCTCAGCCCAAGGCAAGGCTAGTGAGCATTCTGATCAGGCTGAACTCATCCAATGCCTATACCACACATCCTTCCCCTTAATAAAGAATAAACATACAAGTAAATACAGGAACTAAAGGGAAATAAACAAAACTACTCTCCCTTAAATTTAACTACTCTATTAAGATTCCAAATCCTACCATCCTTAACCTTAACAGCATTTCTAAACAATTTGATAATCTCAAACGGACCTAAAAATTTACTTCCACCATTTCTCCACGTTGGTTTCTTTACCATAATAAGTTCTCCAACTTTAACATCAAGAAGTTGTGCACCTCTTTTAATATCAAAATATTCCTTTCTTTTCTGCACACAATTCTTTTCAAAATTACTCTCCTCACTCACACCCCTACACTCTGATACACTCTTGCTCCAGTACACCCATGCTGGTGAAAGAGAGGTATTTGCTTTCCTGCCTCTAAAGAGATCAAATGGAACTTTCCCTGTTGTGGAATGAGGTGTAACTCTATACATATAAAGAAACCTTTTCAAACCTTCCTTCCAATCTCTATTTGCCGCCACTTCCAACTGAATGCACTCCTTCACACACCTATTAAACCTCTCAACTGTACCATTTCCTTCCGGATGATACAAAGAGCACACTCTATGTTGGATCCCATTCTTTTGGAGGAAATCCTCTATTTCACGTGACACAAACTGAGGTCCATTGTCCGTCAAAATAGCCTCTGGCAAACATCCCGACCAAAAAATATCTAAAAGAAAGTCAATAATTCTTCTGAACTCAGTGGAACTACATATGCCAATTTCGGCCCACCTTGAGAACTGATCAATCAAAACTAACAAATAACTTGAACCACTTCTTCCACCTATAGGTCCAACAATATCCACAGCCACTACCTCCCAAGGTCTACTAGGCATATCCCTCATGCACATAGGAGGAACTCTAGTCTTATAAATTTTGTCACTACTACAACAACTAGCACACTCCCTTACAAACCTTTCAATCATCAAATCCATCCCAGGCCACCAATAATCTAACCTAATCCTTGCCTTCGTCCTGCTCATACCCTGATGGCCCTCATGACCCAACTCAATGATTTTGTTTCTTAGTTCAGCAGGAACAACTAACCTTAGACCTCGTAAAAGGATACCATCCTCTACAGATAATTCATCCTTTACTCTCCTGAAACTTACCAGATCCTTGTCCTGTTTAACATCATTCCTCCAGCCACCCCTGATTAGTTCACAAACCCGCTGCAGAATCTCATCCTCTCCCACAGCTCTCACCCACTCATCGTGTTTGATCACACTTCCAGTGACCATACATACAGAGACATCACCATGGATCTCCATCTCCTGTAACTCTTCTACCTCCACACTCAGTCTCGAAAGACAGTCTGCAACCTTATTGTATGCCCCAGGAACATAGCACACTGTATAATCATAATCTTGGAGACTGACCACCCACCTACTGATTCTACCAGAGATCAAATCAAGACCCTTTTTCATGAAGACCTCTACCAAAGGCTTGTGATCGGTAAGTATTTCAAACTCTCTACCCCATATAAAATTTCTCAATTTACTGATAGCCCAATACACGCACAATGCTTCTTTTTCTATTGTGGAGTAATTGATTTCCGCTCCTCTTAAGGTCCGGGAACAAAATACTATGGGTTTAGGACTTCCATCACCCAGATATTGCAACAACACAGCCCCCAAACCAGTCTCACAAGCGTCCGTCCTAATGACACATTTTTTGTTTAGATCAAACGAATTCAATGACCCAATTGAGAATAACTCTGCCTTGATACAGTCAAATTCTTTATGACATTCTATACCCCACACAAATTCAACATTCTTCCTGACAAGTCTCCGCATGCTGAGTGTTTTGGACGCCAGATTAGGAATAAATTTAGCATGGAACTCTAACATTCCTAAGAACGATAATAATTCTTCTTTTTTCTCTGGAGCCCGCAAGTTCAAAATGTTTTTTACTAACTCAGGTTTTGGACTCAATCCATCTGCAGTTATCTTATGACCAAGGTATTCAACTTCCGTTTCACCGAAAGAACACTTCTTTGGCTTTAAAGTCAGACCATGCTCCTTGAGTATACTTAGAACTCTTCTTACTCTAGAATTGTGCTCATCTTCACTCCTCCCATATATCAAAATGTCATCTTGGTAGCACTTAACTCCAGGCTCTGATCCAAATAAATTATACATTAAACGTTGGAACACCGCAGCTGCCGAAACCAGCCCAAAAGGCATTCTTATGAACCTGAAGGTCCCAAACGGAGTGATGAAAGTGGTGTAACTACGCGAATCTGGATGCAACTTAATTTGATGATACGCAGAAGTTAGGTCGATCTTACTAAAATACTTAGAACCTGACAACATCGTGACCATTTCCGTGATGTTGGGTAAGGGAAATTGATCGCTGACTATACACTTATTGAGGTTCCTTAAGTCTATGCATAACCTTAATTCCCCTGATGGTTTCCTGGCTACTACAATCGGGGAAATCCACTCAGCTGACTCCACCGGCTCAATGATGTCTTCATCACAAAGTCTCTTGATTTCTTTTTCCACATCATCTCTTAAAGAGATGGGAACTGGACGTACCTTGGATGCTACAGGAATAGAACCCTTCTTTAACTTTATTTGGTGAAGGTACTTCTTGAGACAACCCAATTTCTCACTAAAAACTTCCTTGAATTCCTCAACCAAAACAGGCAAGAGAAATTTTTTTTGTACCTGCAACTCCTCAATGCAAGTTAGAGAGTTAACATAATCTTCCTTAGTCATGACAGGCGAAGGCAAATTTGGATCCAGTATTACTTTCAGGTCACCCTGATGAGGCCAGCTCAGAACATTGTCTCCCTTAACAGGAACATAAACCTTCCCACGGATGATGTTAGACCGGTAGGTAATTTCGGCTTCAAAATATCCTCTGAGATCAATAGTCTGACCACCCATAACCTCCAGGAATAACATCCGGATCTTTTAACGTAACTTTATGACTGAGTTGTTCATCAAAAACTTCATTTGATATCAGGGTTAACCAAGCTCCCGAGTCAAACAACATTTCACATGATACCCCAAGAATGGTTACCATATCCTTGGGGTGTTTTCTCTTCACAGCGCCCATGGAAACCGTCAGGATGCAGTCTTCAACTACCTTCACAGAAGTCTGACTCTTGGAAACTCTGCAACACTTGGCAAAATGCCCTCTTTTATTGCATAACCTGCAAATCGAGTTGGCCGCTGGACATTTTTTATAGGACGCATAATGTCCTGGATTCCCACAACGGAAACATTTTGCATCTTTAAATCGTGTCACCATAGAAAGACTATCCTTGCTCTCTTCACGTTCTACATTGTACTGCATGGTAGCACTTGGTTCTGGTTTTGTAACAATCTTGCTCACATCCACCTTTTCACTTTTCTTTTCTTTCTCCAGTTCATGAACACACGCCATGGTATGTTCTACACTTTTGGCCAGCACTATCACCTCTTGTAACATTGGATTATCTCTGCTCCATAATTCCTGTCTAATTTTATCATTTGTGCACCTCAACATAAACTGGTCACGAATTCTTTCTTCTAACGTGGTACCAAATTTGCATGTTGATGCAAGCTTCCTAAGCGCAGTTATATACTGTTCAATAGTCTCTCCATGTCTCTGCTCTCTCATGCCAAAATGAAACCGCTCCATGATGGTACTGATCTTAGGTAGGAAATGTAAATCCAGTTTTTTCAAACACATTTCAAACTCATTGATATCTGTAGCTTCCTCACCAAGATCCGGTAGATTTTCAAATATCTCTTGGCCCTCACACCCTAAGCAATGCATGGATCGTTTTAGATGCGCGCTGGCAGCGCGAGGCGTCACGCGATGACTCAGTGTTTGAAAACAAATACACGTGGTAAGATGAAATGCTTGCTGACATCGGCTAGATGCGCGCTGGCAGCGCGAGACGTCACGCGATGACTCAGTGTTTGAAAACAAACACACGCGCTGACATGAAATGCTTACTGAAATCGGCTCGCGTTAGATGCACGCGATCGATATTCTTTCCCTTCTGAATGCTCGTGCAGCTGCCTCACGCGCTCATCCGTTAAAAAGAAGAACTCGATGACAAAACAGAAAACAAAATAATTAGAAAGTCCAGTTCAACAGTACCTTATATATACACGTGATAGGCTGAAGATAAGGAAACAAACGAAGCTGTTTTCATCTGTCAAGGTTGAAAAACACAGCAAACTTGTAGTAAACAGACGTAGATTCCTTGAGATGCCCTTCTGTGCCTCCTGTGTTGAGATGTTCAATGGCACCTTCGTCGCCAGTGTAGTAAATACCAAATGAAGAAAGGCAAAACTCTTGATGTAGAAGTTGTAGGTTCTTTTATTTGAACATCCCATCCACCATCCAGCTAGCCCAACAGCTCTCATCAAGTGATCACTGCTCCATCTCTACATTCCACATTCCACCCCTATGTCATGGATGACCTCAGCCCAAGGCAAGGCTAGTGAGCATTCTGATCAGGCTGAACTCATCCAATGCCTATACCACAATGGGTTTGTGAATAGTGTACCTAGAACTGATGATACAAGTTTGGTACACAGACATGAAAATCAGTGGATCTTTTGTCTGAACCTAGTATACACACTCATTTTTCCCACATGAGTACTATACTAGCAAGTCCATTTACAACTTGCAGTTCATGTGGCCCTAGATTTCCATCCCGTACAATTACATTTGTAGCCCTGGCATTGGCGGAGGATGTGCTGCATGATTGTTAGCTGACAACTGGCAGAACTATGATGCCAAAACATGCCAGTTGTTACCCATCTTGTAGGGTTTCGATGTGCTATGTGTGATAGAACCTTTGTAGGCTGGCCTGCCATGTACTTCCTCAGGGACAATCAGTGATCTGTATGATGATATGAGCTGTTACAAGTACAGTAGATGTATTGTCTGATTTACTTCTTGTGCCATTTCACAAATGCAGTTCCTAATGTTAGTTTTTCGATTTGTCTTCACAGCTGCAAATATGACACCCATCCAGGTGCGGGAATTTCAACGGCGGGCAAAGAGGTATCAGCACATACTTCAGGTAGAGTCTGGGTACCGAAGAATGTCCCGCAGATACCGGAACGAACGGGCCTCCGGAGCCTGGAGGGCATTCCCACAAGGCGTCCCTTCTTTGCTCACCACAGCCACCACCATCACCACCACCACTACCACCCAGGTGGCACCACCAACAGCTGGGACCATTGCGGCAACCATCTCAGCAAGGGCTCCAGCCCCTAGCACAGCACCACCTGCAGGGCAGCCCACAGCCATGGACACTACACAGCCCCACACCTCCTCAGCTGGCACCCAGACCACCCCAGCTGCAGCTATTGACCCTGCTGCTTTTGGACAGATGCAACGTAAATTGTACTGTGTCCTGCGTAAAATGAGTCGACTGCAGCAGGAAGTGCGACATGTAAACCGGTGGGTGCGGTCAATCAAGCGGACCCTCCGGAGGGCCAACCTGTAGCAGTGTTGACGGACATGATTCCCTCCCCTCCCTCCTCTTTCCTGATTCTTAACTTTGTGGGTTTAGCGGGCTTAGTGTTAGGTCAGGTATAGGATGTTAGTTTAGTTAGTGTTAGTGGGTGGGGGGTCCTGATTATTTCTACTGTTTCTTTTTGAGTGGGTGGGTGGGGGTCAATGTTGGGGTCCTTGTGTGTTAAAAAAAACACACAAAAAACAGAATTTTTTTTAAAAACAAATAATACAAAATAAACAATTACAAAAAAATATATCTTTGTTTAGTATAGGATAGTATGTGTTTAGGTTAGTATCTGTTGTCCTTCATGTGTCCCATCTCATAAGGGGGGTGGGGGGTTGATGTTTAGAACGTTTCGTTAAATGTGATAAGTAAGTTTAGTTTTGGTTAGTTAGGGACAGTTGTGGGTAATGAGTAGTTAGGGTAGATTAGGGTAGGTAAGGCTTTTCCCCGAGTTTTCACTTCTGTTTTTACAGTTTAATAAATATGTAGTAAACCCTTTACAGTATGTGTGACATGCTTGTAGATCAGGGCCTTGGCATGAGTGTACATGATTTCTTTTGTATTACAATTTGTGTCCTATGCTACAAACAAATCCCAAATGAGCTGTAACATTGGCACCTACCCCAAAGCTACCTTGCAAAGATTAGACCATTAATTGCAACCACCAATCACAGTTACTATGGATCCCAACGTGTTGTTTTTCAATAAGTATGTTTTCAATGTCACATACAGTGCTTCCAGATTTATGATTGGGGACACTGTGTTATGTCTGACTGCAGTCTGATGTCCAAGGAAACCCTTATAAGGTGAGTGGTAGTAAGCCCTCTTGTAGTATAGTGTCCATGACTCACATAGATCATTTGTTACACTGTTCAGCATGATTACTTATTTGGATGTAAACTCAGACACCTCCATTCATGCAGTTTGGTGACTGTTCGCTTAGATTTGTGGGCAATGTGATATGTGTTAGTTTTGTATGGAGGCAACATTTTGAAGGCACTATTTTATGGCTTAGATATCCCTTGAGGAAGCATTATTCTGTCCAACACAGCATTATGGTGTATAGTTTCTCTATTCATCAGATATTACCCTCAGGAAGAGCAGAGTATGGTAGAATCCAGGCCACTGTGCATAGTTATCAGACTATATTATTTCAGGACAGTTGTAATGACAAGCTATGTAATTTGACAGGAGGCAAAATTCAGTGGTCTACTGCACGGTTGATATGTCATATTACACAGAGACAAAGTGGTTGTGTAAGTGCTATTTATTGAAAAGTGCTGTAGTGCTATATGTACATTGTCCATGATTGTGAGTCCATTATAGTGACATCTTCCATTGTGATCCTACACAAGTGCTAAAGGACAATTCATTGGACATGCTGGGGTGGTGTGACAGACAGTGCAGGATTTGCCAATGAGTTTGTGAGAGACAATCACAAGGCAGGCTGACAAGATATACAGTGGTTTGCAGAACAGTGCTTGAGTACAGTTGTTGCAAAACTGGCATGTTACGAAGCACAGGATCTTGGTAATAGGTGGCCATGTGGCAGGGACTAGTACTTCCGGGTACTTTTACGTGTGAAGGTGATCTGTTCCATGTCTTCATCTTCTGATGTGTGTGTTGCCTCCTTTGTCCTTGGTGGTGGTGGTTGTGAAGGGGAAACACACACCTCAGTGTTTGAAGACATGGAGTCAGACATCCCGGTAGCTGCTACCTGTGGGGGTCTTAAGGGCAGTACTGCTGCAAGGAGGATCTGCTGGTTCTTAAGAATAGCTGCCACATCACGATGGAAAGGCAGCCAGGTCGGCCCTGAGGGGGTCATGATTGCATTCGTGCATGCAGTGGAAGGTTTGGGGTGCGAGGTGTTGTGGAAACTCCCTTACTGCAGTGGTGAATTCCTTTACAGTTTGTTGTAGTCCTTGCAGGATGGATGTTAGCGCTTGCATGGCTGCTGCCTGATCTGCAGATGACATCATGCACGAACGCATCCCCCTCAAGGCTGGCTGCCATATTTTGCCTCCCCACCCGCACCTCCTTGGCTAGCTCCCGCTGTACTCCGACTACAGTTCTCTCAAAGCTGGTGCCTGTGTCGTCTGAGTCCTGAGCTGTATTGGAGCTGGCAGGTCTTACAATTGGGGTGGTGGGTATGTTTCCTCTGGGATGGCTGCTTGCTCTGTGCTCCTCCTTGTGACTGAAGGTGGGGTCTGGAGGGTTCCAAGGACATCTTGGAGGGTCTGGTGGCTGATGTTTGTCAGCTCGTCATCCATGTCATCAGGGTGGTCCTGGACAGGCATATCCGCAGGAGATCCATCATCCTCTGCAATGAAATAGGGTACAATTAGTGTGTCTGTGTTGTGGCATTAGTGATGTGACATGCCTGCCTTGTGATGATTTCACATTGTGATCTTGGTTCCTGTTCATTGATCCAGTCTTTCATATGGGCATTCTCCCAGGCCTATGCCCCACCTGCATGTCACATGTATTGTGGTAAGTTATTAGACTTGTCGGCATCATCTCCTCTAGGTGTTGGTTTTGGCCAAATAGTGATTTGCCACCTTCTTGTCCTACTCAACCCTCCGTCTACATCCATTCTCATGGTGAGACCTTTCACTGGCTGTGGGTGCTCTGATGGCACTAGCAGCACACTTAACAATCTGGACCTGCCCCAGTCTCTGATCTTTCACATCCACTTATATGCAGTTGAAATGTAGCGTATTCTATGCATAGCATTCTTATGGCACAATATGGATGTCAGCATTGGTAATGTGTACAGCTGATGTTGGGGAATGTGTGGTACATTGGATTGCCCTGATAGTCGTAGCAGTGTCCTATTTCCTCCTTTGACTGTGCAGGTGTATTTCAGTGACCAGTTACATGTGTCTTCCCCCTCAATGCTGTTGTCTGCGCAGAATGACATTTGGGATGTTGCATTTTGACTCAGGCACAGGATGGACCCTGACATATGCAGCATGGGTGTGACCTTAGTGCTGTGTAGCTCCTAATGTTGATGACATTGGGTGATGTTTGCGGCAACTATGGGCATTCACATTTGACAGGACTGGAACATTTGTCTTGTTTCAGGGGATTGTTAACGTTGTCATCCTAAACCCTCTAATTTAGGTGTGTATGATCCATGGGACGTTACTGCCATTGGCTACTTGAGCTGCACACACAACGGAGGTGGTAGTGGCAACTGTTGTCAATGTTACATTCCAGTTGTCAGTATGGCTAGAGGTTGTTAATTGGGCCCTAGTTAATGTAGGGGGTATAGTGGCTGACGTGTGACAGGATGTCAGTTTGACGTTGTGCTCTTCCCTCCTGGCATGGCTTTACCTTTGCTACATCGTTGGCATGGCAGCATTCCCCCATGGAACTGTTGTTGGTGTTGTGTTATGGTGTGCCCCAGCTTTTCTCTGTACTGGCCATGCCCCCGTGCCGTACCCCTTTACCCATGCCACTCCATGTATATGATGACTTCCATGCATTTTGTAGTCGGTATCCCGCCGCCCCCGGTTGTAGATGACATTAGTGCATTTTAATTCCCCATGCTACTTACCCTGCATGTGCGTTGTCTCCTGGTAGTCTGCGCTGTCCTGTCCTTGAATCCCTGTGACGATCTCCTCAGGGATGACGGCTGCCACCATCTCCTCCATCTGGTCCAGGGCCTCCTGGTGTGCTGGACTCCCACCTCCAGTCTGCAGTGCTGCTGTCCTGTTCCTGGCCATCTTTTCCTTGCTCCTGCGCTTGCAGTCATGCCAGCATTTCTTGCACTCGATCACTGTTCTGCGTACTTCTGCCACACTGTTAATCTTGTCAACAATTTGATGCCATATAGCCTCTCTCCTACTGACGACGTGACGCTGCGGTGTGTGTAAAAAAAAGACTTACACCTGTGGTTTGCGCCGCCATGCGTCAAGATATAAATTTGACGCCCGCACGGCGCACAGTAATGGCGTTAGCCGGCGGTAGTATTTTTTACACAAAACTGCGTTGGTGCAATTTTGCGTCAAAAAGTATAAATATGGGCCTTTGTTCTTTCATTAGTACCTTTGCAGCACTGTAACAGGTCTGATTTTACAAATCTGCATTTGGAATGTCACTGACCTCAGAAAGCGTAAAGGCTAAATTAGCCCTACTTGGATCCAAACTAGCAAAGAAACACAATGATATTAGCAGCCAGCGTTTAATAAGTGTGCGTTCTGCTCTTTCGTTCGCAACTCACTCTATCACGTTTTTTTTATTTTTTATTGAACAAATAAGCTACAATTACTGATTAAAAAATGTACATTTTCTCAATACATATCTGAAGATTATTACGAATAACATTCTTGCTTTATTTGACACGTAATCTGTAGTTTACAATGTCCCAGTAACATGACTGCTTTGGCGGGAATAGCAAAATGTGTATGCATCAGCAGTGATACGACGATAAGGTCACTAGGTGGTATAATCCATATCCATTTATATATATTTCACACTGACAGTACATTCACTTACATGCTAAATATATTCAATGTTGGAAAACATGCATGGACTGAGCTCGTGCGTAAACAAATGTCATCTCGGCCTAGATGGCGGTTGTAGCTAATCAATATTGAACTCTGGTTGTATTTTGTTTTTTTTTAGAACGTTTATTTTCTGGTTTTGTATCAAGGGGTCTTCGACTCTAAAGGGTCTCAATTAAATCTCGTACATCGAAAGCAACACATTCGACTTTGATATTAACAAAATGAAAGCGCTACGAAAATCTGCCATGCTAAAACTGCAACAGCGTCACTTCAGTTACAGTTTACAAATTAATAACAAGCATTGCAAAGCCAAAACGTCTTGCCTTTGGGAGACACTGGCTTTGTCAATGCCTTTTGCCAAGATGCTCTGCAGCATGGGCAAAAGTAAAAATAAATTAAACAAGCACTGGTAAATATATTAGGTTTCGCCCACGTGATTAATATTATTTTTATTTTTTAAGTGTTAGCTTGGTGAGCAGTTGTGCAATATAATTTAAAGGAACTCCATAAAAGTTTTATGACTTGTTTATTGAGAAAGACAATATATCCTGCAGTAACAGGTGGTAAGGCAAAAACGGAGGGCAGGGTTAATGGTTTGGAGAGCAATGCCTCTGGAAGAAACAAAAATTACAACGAGAAGTAAAACAGAAACAAGAGAAACAAATGAAAGACACTGGATTAGACAGCGGAAACTCCTGACTAACCAATTAAACTCTTAGCTGCTGGTCCTTTTCCCCGTGCTGAGTCCTTTTTTGGCTAATTGGTGTAGTTCACGCTTAGGCCTTCATAACTTTTTGCCACATAAGCTATCCACACCAAGTTTGCGTCCTTTCTTCCCAACATCCTAGGGATTCTAAAGGTACCCAAGTTTGTGGGTTCCCCTGGAGAAGACCAAGAAATAAGCCAAAATACAGCTTTTTTTTTTAAAGGGCTGCAGAAGAATGCTTGTTTTTTTCCCTGAAAATGGCATCAACAAAGGGTTTGCGGTGCTAAAATCACCATATTCCGAGCTTTCAGGAACAAGCAGACGAATCAGAAAACCACATTTTTCAACACAATTTTGGCATTTTACTGGGACATACCCCATTTTTACTATTTTTTGTGCTTTCAGCCTCCTTCCAGTTAGCGACAGGAATGGGTGTGAAACCAATGCTGGATCCCGGAAAGCTAAACATTTCTGAAAAGTAGACAAAATTCTGAATTCAGCAAGGGGTCATTTGTGTAGATCCTACAAGGTTTCCTACAGAAAATAACAGCTGAAATAAAAAAATATTGAAATTGAGCTGAAAAAAACAGACAATTTTCTCCACGTTTTACTCTGTAACTTTTTTTCTGCAATGTCAGATTTTTGAAAGCAATATACCGTTACGTCTGCTGGACTCTTCTAGTTGCGGTGATATATAGGGCTTGTAGGTTCATCAAGATCCCTAGGTACCCCGAGCCAAGCTGCACCTTGCAATGGGTTTTCATTCTATACTGGGTATAAAGCAATTCATTTACTGAAATATAAAGAGTGAAAAATAGGTATCAAGAAAACCTTTGTATTTCCAAAATGAGCATAAGATAAGGTGTTGAGAAGCAGTGGTTATTTGCACATCTCTGAATTCTGGGGTGTCCATACCAGCATGTGAATTACATGGCATTTTTCAAATAGATGTCTTTTTTACACACTGTCTTGCATTTGGAAGGAAAAAATGTAGCGAAAGAAAAAGGGCAATAACACTTGTTTTGCTATTCTGTGTTCCTCAAAGTCTCCTGATAAAAATGCTACCTCACTTGCGTGGGTAGGCCTAATGCTCGCGACAGGAAACACAACATGGACACATCACATTCTTACATTGAAATCTGACGTGTTTTTTGCAAAGTGCCTAGCTGTGGATTTTGGCCTCTAGCTCAGCCGGCACCCAAGGAAACCTACCAAACCTGTGCATATTTGAAAACTTGAGACCTAGGGGAATCCAAGATGGGGGTGACTTGCGGGGCTCTCACCAGGTTCTGTTACCCAGAATCCTTTGCAAACCTCAAAATTCGGCAAAAAAAACACTTTTTCCTCACATTTCAGTGATAGAAAGTTCTGGAATCTGAGAGGAGCCACAAATTTCCTTCCACCCAGCGTTCCCCCAAGTCTCCCGATAAAAATGATACCTCACTTGTGTGGGTAGGACTAGCGCCCACGAAAGGAAATGGCCCAAAACACAACGTGGACACATCACATTTTTTTATAAAAAGCAGTGCCTACCTGTGGATTTTGGCCTGTAGCTCAGCCGGCACTTGGGGAAACCTAGCAAACCAGCGCATTTCTGAAAACTAGAAACCCAGGGGAATCCAAGATAGGGTGACTTGCGGGGCTCTGACCAGGTTATGTTACCCAGAATCCTTTGCAAACATCAAAATTTGGCAAAAAAAAAACTTTTTCCTCACATTTCGGTGATAGAAAGTTCTGGAATCTGAGAGGAGCCACAAATTTCCTTCCACCTAGCATTCCCCCAAGTCTCCCGATAAAAATGGTACCCCACTTGTATGGGTAGGCCTAGTGCCCGCAACAGGAATAGATCACACAACGGTCAATGTTGGTCCTTACATGAGGCAACTGTTGACCCTGGGGTGATCCATTCCTGACAAAGGCGCTAGGCACAGGCACTCAAGTGGGGTAGTGTTTTTATCAGGACAGGTGAGGAATCACTGGGTGGTAGGAATTTTGTGGATCCCAGCATATTCCTGTAGTTTGTGTGATAGAAATGCAAGAAAAATAGAGTTTTTATTCAACATTTCAGCTCTGCAGGGTATTCTGGGTAAGAAAACTTTGGGGAATCCACACAAGTCACACCTCTGTGGACTCCCCCGGATGTCTAGTTTCCAGAAATGTCTGGGTTTAGTATGTTTCCCTTTATGGCCGCCGAGCCCAGGACCAAAAACACAGGTGCCTGCCTTACAAAACCAGTTTGTTTTGTGATATATCATTTTTATGTCTCCACAATACGATTTGGGTGGTGAAATTTGGGGCTGAACTAAATTGGGGAGCTGCCAAGAGAGCACTCTATCTTTGTGCTTGCCGCCGCATTCACCTGCTCTCTGGGTTGGGCTAACCCGCTATTGTCCCGTTACACAGACTGTGCTTGCGAAGGGACAGCAGGACTGTCCTCATCACCTCCCTCATAATTACTGGAAGAGGAGTTATTGAATGGGACGCCTCCGACTGAAAAATCACTCCCAGAGTCTGCGCCATTGTCCTATTCCTCAGATGCTGTCTCAGTATCTGCTGTCTCAGTCTCTGATCCTATGTCAGAGCTGTCCTCTATATCCCGAGTGAGGGTGTGAGCAGCAGTCATCTAACGAGATGCCATCTCTGCTACTGGCTAAACTGTGGCTCTAAAACACTAGCTTACGTAGACAGTCACAAAATTGCTGGTGTGTGTGTGATACGTGCAATAGTAGAGGTCACCTTACCTGTGCTTCTACCCTCAATCAGCACGTTCTTTCAAGACACTCAAAAAACACCTTGTCACATACCAATCGTCACAGTCTTTCGCTCCTCTAGAACCCAGTCCAACAATCATTAATGGTGCTCCCACTCCCATGTCCTCCCCCTCGGATTCCCTCACTACCACCCAGCAAAAGGGCCCTTCATCTCTTCATAGCCACGCCCCCGCACATTCATTTCATTTGTATTATAGCGGAGGTAATGGCTGACTTTACTAATGTACTCAGCTATTTACAAAAAATACAGATTTGCTCTTTGAAGTAGGCATATAAACCTTCTGCGCTACTTTATGGCGCCAAAACTGCCACTAGGCAAAAGTCTGATCCTTTTGTAGCAGAAACATAATCACAAGACTTACTGGACTTTTTTATTGCTGCCTAAAAGCTACAGTTGAAACGCGTCAGTAGAAGTATGTGCATTGCTGTGAAGACGCAAGCTGCAACTGCAAGACAACTAATGGCAAATATATATATATATATATATTTATATAGATCACTTTTATATGTGGGTCTGGTTTTCGTGGGAGCCGATTGCAGCCCCCAGGGAAACCACACATGCATTGACAAAAGTGATATATATTTATATATATATATAGATATATCTATGTAGATGGATATATCTATCTATCTATGTAGATAGATATATCTACATAGATAGATATATCTATCTACATCGATATATATATATCTATATATATTATTATATATCTATATATAGATCTAGATATTTTTTTAGTAGTTGTATGGTTTCCTTGGGGGCCATAATGGCCCCCAGGGAAACCATACAACTATTAAAAAAATTATTGCCCCCACAGGGGGTCACCCTGCCCAAGGGCGACCCCCTGTCAATTTCTCTTTAAAAAAAATAAAATGTAGCCCCTTGGGGGGGCGCATTCGGGCACGATCACCCCCCCCCCCAGGGAACACCTACCTTCAGTGAAAAAAATATGCCCCTGGGGGAGGGGGGGTGGCCCGTTTGCTGAGGGGGCCGACCCCCCCAAGTGAAATCCACGGTGTCTAGTGGGGTTTCCTGGCCTGCGATCGAGGGCCAGGAAACCTGTTCAGGAAGTCCTCGTTTAAAAGGGGAGAATCTCCTCTTTCAAACAAGGCTTTCCCAAACATCGGGAAGGCCGTTTGGGACCGTTTGGGCCTTGCGGGCACTTCCTGCTCCAATGGGGAAAACAAAACAGTGACGTCTGCATGGCATCACAAAAGATCAGGTAGGGGGCGGGGAGAGACACGGAAGATCTTCTGTGTCTCCCGGGGGTTTTTTGGAGAAAAAAAAAAATCCTCAGGTGCGACGCACCCAAGGATTTTTTACCCCCCTCCAAGATGTCGGCCAGTGGCTATGCAGGCAAATCCATAAAAAAAATACTTCTTCACAGTATTGGTTCTAATATGCACTCTAGCTCGATTTTCCAAGTTCCCAACAAGCTCTAATTCCACACGACACATCTTAATTTGATTATGGGGTGCCATTAGCAGGCCCTCCCTCTTGCATTTTCTTCTGCCTGCCCACACAAATGCTTATTAAATTCATCTACACAAATAGGCAAGGGTTGCGACTGCTGATATCCTATAAAAAGCAGAAAGAGAGGGAGAGCTGCTCAGTAGCTGGCTCTTACAATGATCTCTTGTAATTAAACCTAATTTATAACCTTCCCCTACCTGCCCTCCCCATGAAAAGTAACCATTGTTGTTACTTAAAATCATTTGTAAAGCGTGATAGGCCCATCAGTCCCCATCTAGCTGCAGAGTAGGTGCGGGAGAGAGGGGATTTTGGGGTGGGTGAACTAATGCCTCAGCCGGAATGCTTTCTGCAAATTAATATGTTTGGATGGGCCAATGATTGAAATGGGGGATGGAAATGGATGTTATATTGTAGGCCAGGGAAGATCTACTGTTTTCATTTGTCTTTACAGCAATGTAAGTGCTTTGTCATTATGATGTGCATGAAGTTTCATTGTTGTGCCACTCAGTTACAGCTACTCATGCCATCAGTCCCATGCGCCTGCAGGCCCTATATATCCCTGCAACCAGAGGAGTCCAGCAGACGTAACGGTATATTGCTTTCGATAATCTGAAATTGCAGGGAAAAGTTACAGAGTAAAACGTAGAGAAAAATTGATGTTTTTTTCACCTCAATTTCAATATTTTTCTTTTTCAGTTGTTATTTTCTGTAGGAAACCCTTGTAGGATCTACACAAATGACCCCCTGCTGAATTCAGAATTTTTTCTACTTTACAGAAATGTTTAGGTTTCTGGGATCCAGCATTGGTTTCATGCCCATTTCTGTCACTGACTGGAAGGAGGCTAATAGCACAAACAATTGCAAAAATGGGGTATGTCCCAGTAAAATGCCAAAATTGTGTTTAAAAATTGGGTTTTCTGATTCAAGTCTGCCTGTTCCTGAAAGCTGGGAAGCTGCTGAGTTTAGCACCGCAAACCCTTTGTTGATGCCATTTTCAGGGGAAAAACCACAAGCCTTCTTCTGCAGCCACTTTTTCCAAATTTTTTGAAAAAAACGAAATTGTCACTGTATTTTGGCTAATTTCTTGGCCTCCTTCAGGGGAACCCACAAAGTCTGGGTACCTCTAGAATCCCTAGGATGTTGGAAAAAAAGGACGCAAATTTGGCTTGGTTAGCTTATGTGGACAAAAAGTTATGAGGGCCTAAGCGCGAACTGCCCCAAATAAGCAAAAAAAGGCCTGGCACACGAGGGGGAAAAGGCCTGGCAGCGAAGGGGTTAACAAGCACCCGCTGAGTGTGTGAATTTGCTTCATTCCAAACGGAAGGCTGAACAAACAGGAAGTGGCGTCAAGCGGAGGTGCACACTGGAGAGGAAGAACGCTAGAATGCTGACCATTGTCGGCAACAAGAGATAGGGCCTGATTCGGCCGCCCGCCAAGGTCCCACCGACAAATGACCGCACCGCGGTCAAAAGACTGCGGCGGCCATTCATACATTTCCGCTGGGCCGGCGGGCGCTCTCCAAAAGAGTGCCCGCCGGCCCAGCGGAAATGCCCCTGCAACGAGGATGCCGGCTCCGAATGGAGCCGGCGGAGTTGCAGGGGTGCGACGGGTGCAGTGGCACCCGTCGCGTATTTCAGTGTCTGCATAGCAGACACTGAAATACTTTGTGGGGCCCTCTTACGGGGGCCCCTGCAGTGCCCATGCCATTGGCATGGGCACTGCAGGGGCCCCGCGGCACCCCCTACCGCCATCCTGTTCCTGGCGGGAGACCCGCCAGGAACAGGATGGCGGTAGGGGGTGTCAGAATCCCCATGGCGGCGGAGCGAGCTCCGCCGCCATGGAGGATTCTGCAGGGCAGCGGGAAACCGGCGGGAAACCGGTGGGAAACCGGTGGGAAACCGGCGGGAGACCGGCGGGAGACCGCCGGTTTCCCGCATCTGACCGCGGCCGAACCACTGCGATCAGAATGCCCTGCGGGGCACCGCCGGTCTGTCGGCGGTGCTCCCGCCGACCCTGGCCCCGGCGGTCAGAGACCGCCGGGGTCAGAATGACCCCCATAGTCTTCCACAGTAGCACTGTGTGCTTCATGGACTGACAAAGAGACCGCAGTAATTTCCCCAGTCACGCTCTATTCACACAGCAGCCCATAGATCATATGGAGATCGCTCACAATAACAAAGACGTTTGGCAAGAGTCTGCAAGTGTTACGTGATAAAGAAGTTCAGCGGATGAAGAGCACTACTAAGACCTCGGTACACTGATAAGAGCAAACACACACATGTAAAACAAGCACTAGTAAATGCAGTAAACAGTGGTACAGCCAAAAGACATGGAGGCAAAGTAAGTGGCAAGCACAGGGACCAATGAAAAGCAAGGAAAGCAAGGGGGGCTGAAGGTAAACCTCTTTTAAGATTTATATTAAATACAATAGATTTCACAAGCACAGCACAAACGCTGTTCAGGTGAAACCTAAAAAAAGAGAAAAAATTAAGCAGCAGGCCATACCATTTTGTAGGCGCATGCACTATCAGCACCACGCCTGCCTGCCTATGAAATGACGACCATGCTATTTTCAATTTACATATCCAAGAGGATCAGTAAATAAAAAAATAGGAAGCTGCTTTTTTAATATTAAAAAAAGGGAACAAGAAAATGCAGGGAAGGGGAAGAGCAGACAAGGATGGTAAACAATGAGGAGCGGGTGGCAGGGAAGGGAAAAGCAGCACGAGGACAAGCAATGAGGAGGGCGGTGGGAGAAGTTTATGATGGAGATAGCAGCATGGGGGTTTGGCAAGTGGAAGAAGCATGAGACAGAATTAGCAGCACAGAAGGGAGACAGTGTTGCGTGGGAGGGTCGGTATTTGGGTAGGGCAGAAGCAGACAATGGAGCGGTGGAAAAAACAAGCACACTCATGCAGAGCTAGGTTCTAAAAAAACGTAGTTCCTAGCAGCGGAAGGATATACACAAGCCAATCAGAGAGATGGTAAAGAGGCTACGCTTTAGAGGAGGGACGCAGAGATGGACAACATCTGACAAGAAATGCCATTGAATAAGAACTAAGTGAGTGAAAATGGTAATAAAGTCAACCAATGGTAAGTACTAGGGCGTCTGTAAGATCCTGTGAGTTCCTGGTATGCTCACAACAGGTCCTCTGTAACCAAACTGCACAACCTAAAAACTGATGAAGGAGTGGGTGTACTTTATTATCTTTGCAGAACAAAAGTTTTTTTATTTGTGCCAGACTGAAAATGCGCCCCCTACAAGCAAATTATCACGAGGGAAAAGTAATTTTTCTGTGAAGCCATGGTCAAAAAGATGACCTGATGCATTGTCTCTATCTGTGCCAGAAAGTAAGACCTCAACAAGCAAAACTGATAAAACACTTTCTTTAAAAAGAGTGTTTTAAGATCATGCGACTGGTGGTTATGATGAATAAGTGTTACAGCTTTTTTAACAAAGGGGATAAAGTAATTAAGACCTGTACGGATACAGTTATGCATGTGTGGTATTTGGTGATGTTGGGATGCAAGCATACTGAAATATGTATCTTGCAAATGGGAGATTTTCTAAAGCCATCGTGCAATTTTAGATGAATATTATTTGAATATGGGGAAATCGGAATAAAAACATTTTGAAATAAACACATTTAAATATCTACATCAAGGATATTTTCCTGGTGCCAGGTATTCCTGATCTGTTTGTAAGTGAAACAGAGACTTTTGTTCACCTTACATCTTTTTAGATCTTTCACTGAAATGTCTACCCTAATGATAGAGACAGTGCGGCACAGACTGACGCAGGACCTCACATCACAGCACCAGGGACAAGAATGTACAGTATTCTGGCGACCAACTTTAGTCCTGTACCCGGTCCACACTCCATCATGGTAGGCCTGAACCTGTGACTTAGTTGCAGTCCATGTTACTGGATAACTGCAGTTGGCCCTTTTAATTTTACTTAAGACTTCAAAATTCAGTATCTTTAGTTCTACTGACTGGATTTTTGTTGTTCTGGTATCATTTTACAATTAAAATTTACTCAATTTTTCTAATTTTGGGGGGGATTTTCTTGTGTTGTGTTTTCACTTTATTACTGTTCGTGTGCTGTATAAATACTTTACACATTGCCTCTATGCCTCCAAGTTAACCCTACCAAGCTACCAGAGGGCTAAGCACAGGTTACTTTAGTGACTTTTGTGATTCACCCTGAGAAGGACTTTGGTTGTTGACCAAGGAGACTTAAAACCCCACAAACAATAACCCAATTTCTTACACACTGCTACTTTTTAAAGTTAATAATTGCTTTTTTTATCATTCTTTAGTTAAAATCATCTTTGTCAGTTTGTTCTAAATAAAAGTGTTTTGATGATTCACTATGAGCAAATGTGTCTTTCAATGTGTAGTCAAACTTGTAAAATTCAGATCATGTTCTGGAGTTGCTGATCCCATGAGTTTGATAAGAATGTTTGAGTGGCTTTATTATATGGAGTGTTCACCAACAGAGCTAGACGCGTAACTGACCCATCCCCATACAACTTGGTACAAATGTGTTTGCATAGTTTGCATCGTATGAACTTCAGCTCAAAAGGAAGGAGCAGCAGGTTGACTTATTCGTTGTCAGAAGATGACATGGAGATATCTAGGGTTGACCAACAGAAGTACTGCAAAATTAAAGCAATGCTGCTGAGGCTGTTTGATCTGAACCCTTAGATACATTGAATTAAGATTAAAACAACAGAGATGAGGAATACACTATATGACCTTTAGATGTATTGATGTATTAAGAATGTGAAAGGGTGGGCAAATGAAAAGAAAACTTGGCAAACTTTTTACTCTGTTTTTAACTGAGCACATAGGCTCCCCGAATGATCACCACTATTAAGAAGTGGAGGTGCTTGCGTGCCTCAGTGGCCTGAAGAGCTATGCAGGCAGGAACTTAGTCTCCTGGAAAAGTCACCCAGGGTAGACAGATCAAAGGGCAGAGACCAGACAAGGCATGATCTACTGGCCTCCCAGACTGGGGGCTAGGCACGCAGTTAACAACCTTGTCCAATAAAAAGCATTAGTTATAGAAATAGCAACAAGAACCACTAAATCTGGTCATGAGGGACCCGCAGAGTCTCTGCATGAAGACATGCATAATGAATAGTAGTCAAAGCCACTAGGAAACTATTTACAAGATGATGGAAGTTCTGAGTGCCAAGTGCAAGACCTTAATCCGATTTTTGAAAGAATGGGCTATGTATGACACAGGAAAGCTGGCTCAAGAAACATCTGAGATGAGGCACTACAACCTACATACCCTGGGGGCCAGCAAAAGTAGGCAGATCTGGCAGAACGAAAACGACCACAGGAGCAATGGTACTGTACTTGGGAATTGACAATGACAAAGATCATAAAGGAGCAGCTATCATCCTAAGCAAGGGGACAGAGAAATATCTAATTGAATGGAAGTCAGTCAACAGTAGTCCCATGACAGCCAGGTTAAAAAGCAGACACAGCAACACCACAGTTATCTAGTGATATGCCCCAACAAATGATGCAGAGAAAACAGTCAAGTTGATATGCTACCAACAGATACAAGCTGAGCTTGAAGCCATGCTGAACCGCGACCTGAAGACTGCGATGGGAGACTTAAATGCTAAAGTGGGAAATGACAAAATAAACCATGATACAGCCATGGAAAAGGAAGGTTGTGGAACAATGAACGACAATGGAAAAAGTTTGTCGGGATTTTGCACCATAAGTAATCTGGTCATACAAGGGGTCTCTTCCCCCACCATGGTATTCACAAAATAACTTGGTGCTCACCAGTGGCAAAGACAGAAGCCATATTTACCACATGATGATAAGCGGTACCTGGCAACACTCACTGCAAGATGTCAGAGTGAGGAGGGGAGTGGACATATGCAGTGATCACCATCTAGTATCCAATCTTGAAGAGCTGGAGCTAACAAAAACAGAACGCAAAACATCAGAATGACAGCACTTCGATGTGGCAAATTTTACAGGACCCCAAGACCAAGAAGGCATTTGTCTTATAAATCAAAAACAGGTTCGAACCCCTGGTAGACACAGAAGATCAGTCTGAGCTAGTTGCAGAGGCAGTCCACAAGAAATGGGAACAGGTCACTTTAATATGTATAAAGAGCAGTGAAACATGCCTGGTGACCAAGACAATGAAAAGAAAAGAATAGATACAACAAGACACATAAGCAAGCAATTCAAGATGCCATCACATCACACCACGGCTCATCAGATCCACTAGAAAATTTTCCATTCAAGAGCACATCAGCGCCAACGCACACAACAGCAAGGAACATTCCACTGTAGTCAAGGAATTCATAAAACTCAGCATGGATACTACAGACATCCCACCCTCCCAAGACCTCTGTGACAAACTTGCCACCTTCTTCCACTGAAAAATCCAAGACATCTACAAAAGATTTGCAAGCAAAAACTCGCCAACAAGTACCACCACAGACTCCAACCACCGACCGATCATGGACCACTCGACTCTCCTCACCCCGGAAGTCGCCTTGTAGCTCATTAAAAGCATCCACTGTGGGGCATCCTCGGACCCATGACCCCACTACATCTTCAATCAAGCCGGCCCCATCATCGCACCCAAACTATGCTGTATCATCAACCGCTCTATCGAGACCAACACATTCCTGGATGTCTTTAAACACGCTGAGATAACTCCCCTACTGAAGAAACACTCCGCAGACCCAACAGAGCCGGAAAACTACAGACCAATCTCACGGCTCCCCTTTTTCCAGCCAAGGTAATCGAAAAAGCGATCAACACATAGCTCACAAAGTTCGAGACCAAAAACATTCTCGACCTCTCCCAATCCAGATTCAGGAGCAACCACAGCACCAAAACCACACTCCCAGCAGACATGAATTATATCTGCCCCCTACTGGACTGCAGTGAAACAGCTGCCCTTGTGCACCAGACTACACAATGCCGGCATCCGCAGCAAAGCCCTGGAGTGGAACCACACATTCCTCACTAGCCGAACCCAGAAAGTCAGGCTCCCACCTTTCACCTCAAAGCCGACGGAAACCAGTTGCGGAGTTCCCCAGGGCTCCTCCCAGAACCCCACCCTCTTCAGTGTCTACATGACACCACTGGCCGAGATCGTCAGACACCACTGGCTCAACATCATCTCATACGCCGATGACACACAGCTCATTCTCTTCCTCACCGATGAGCCATTGATAGCCAAAAAAAACGTTCACAAAGGAATGAAGGCAGTCGCCAACTAGATGAAAGACAGCTGCCTCAACCTCAACTTGGACAAGAAGGAGATGCCCATCCTGAGCCCCACCCCTACCGCCTGGGATAAGTCCTGGTAGCCCAGTGCCCTCGGGAACTGCCCCATCTCCTACCGACCATGCATTCAACCTTGGCATCATTCTCACCTCCTCACTGTCTATGACCCACCAAGTCAATGCTGCTTCATCCTCATGCTTCCACACACTCTGCCTGCTCTGGAAGATCTTCAAGTGGATCCCCATCAATGTGAGAAGAACAGTCACCCAGGCACTCGTCAGCAATAAACTCAACTACAGCAAAGCCGGAATCAACATGAAACTCCAAAGAAGACTCCAGAGAATACAGAACACGGCGGCCAGACTGATCCTGGACATCCCAGGGCAGAGGAGGCAACACACACATCAGAAGATGAAGACGTGGAACAGATCACCTTCACCCGTAAGAGTACCCGGAAGCACTAGTCCCTGCCACATGGCCACCTATTGCCAAGGTCCTGTGCTTTGTAACATGCCAGTCTTGCGACAACTGTGCTCAAGCACTGTTCTTCAGCCCACTTTTTATCTTGTCACCCTGCCCTGTGATTGTCTCTCACTACCTCATTGGCAAATCCTGCCCCTCTGCACTGTCTGACACTTCACCCCAGCATGTCCAATGACATGTCCTTTTGCACTTGTGTAGGATCACAATGGAAGATGTCACACTAATGGACTCACAATCATGGACAAAGTACATATAGCACCAGAGCACTTTCAAATAAATAGCACTTACACAACAACTTTGTCTCTGTGTAATGTGACACATCAACCGTGAGGGAGATCAGTGATGTTTACCTCAGGTCAATGATTATTGATTGTCAATACACCTGACTTGAACGAATACTGGCTGATAACTATGCATAGTGATCTGGATTGTACCATCATCTGCCCTTCCTGAGGGTTATTTCTGAGGAAAATAGAAACTATACACCATATTGCTGTGTTGGACAGAATAATGCTTCCTCAAGGGATATCTAAGCCAGAAAATAGTGCCTTCAACTTTTTCTTCAAGCCAAAACTTACGTATGTGACATTTGCCCCAATTTTTACCTAACACACACCATACAGCATGAATGGATGTGTATGAGTTTCCATACAAATAAGTCACCGGGCTGAACATTGTAACAAATAATAAGTGTGAGTTATGTATACCATACTACATGAGAGCATACTACCACTCGCCTTATAAGGATTTGCTTGGACATCAGGCTGCAGGCAGACTTAACACAGTGTCCTCCATACCAAATCTGGTAGCAAAGTATATGACATTGAAAACATACATGACAAATTAACCACACTTTGGGATCCATAGTAACCGTGAATGGTGGGTGCAATGGATGGCAGAATCTTAGCAAAGTAGCATTGGTGTAGCTGCCAATGTAAAAGCTCAGTTGGGATTTGGGGCCAGATGTAGGTAGGTAAAAATTTGCGAATCAGAAATAGCGACTCCATGTGAATCGCTATTTCCGACTCGCAAAACCAAATGCCATAAAGACTTGCCATACCAAATTGCGAGTCGCAGAGGTGTCGCACCGCAATTTCCGACCTCTGTTTTTAGCGAGGTCGCAATTTGCGCGAAGGTTGTGGTCCGGTGTCGCAAATTGCGACTGCCTCGCAAATTGGCTGCAGGTGGAACATAACAGTTGGGAAACCCACTTCCTGGCTCTCGGTGATGACATCAGAACCAGGAAGTCACCAAATAGAACTGGGAGGAGGGAGGAGCACACCCAGCCCAAACTGCAGAGCCACACCCAGGTGAGAGGAGCTGCAGCAACAATGGAGAAGGAGACAGCCAGTGCCGGCAGGAAGAGAAAACTAAAGTTCTCAGACAAGGAGTTGGAGGTACTAACGGAGGAGTGCTGCCTGCACCATGACCGACTCTTTGGCAAGGCAGCAATGAGTGTCCCTGACACTCAGAAGAAAAACAATTTGTCAAGACATCCAGGAAAACATAAATGCCATTGGGGTAAGCCACTGCACTCTAGATGAAATCAGGAAAAGGTGGAATGACCTTCTCTCCAGGACCAAGGAGAGGGTTGCGGAGCGCATGAGAGAGATGCAGGGCACTGGAGGAGGCCCATCCACCGTTCCACCACCTACAGCCCTGGAAACCATGGTGGAGACAACACTGGAGCCGGAGGCTGTACTGGGCACTCTAGAAACCTCTGGAATAGTGCATTATGGGCAATGTAGTACAGTAGTCCAAATATTGGGAAATGTTTATTATGAGGCAAAAAACAGATGTGCAAGACTGACAGTGTATCCCCTATGTCCCACAGGTCTCCCACAAGGCACCCCCATCAGCGAACAAGTGCAGGGAGAGGAACATGGGCCAGACCCACAGGAGGAGGCTGGCACTGACACAGCAGGAGCACAGCAGGACACCACCACCCATGGAAATGCCACTAGCGTCCATGGAAGATCCTGCGCTGGATATGGAGGCAGCAGTGGTAGCACCAGGGCCCAGGCCTACAGAGAGGTACACACAGCCAGCAGCAGGAGCAGTGCGCAGACGCCGGCGCAGAGTGCAGTCTGTGCACAGGGAGGATGTCACAGATGTTGAGTTTGCGGGGCTTGAGGTATCACTAGTACAGGGTCAGCGCCTGCAAAACAGACAGTTGAGGTCAATTAACAGGAACCTTACAAGACTGCAGACCACTATGACCCATGGGCTGGCTAATGTGGACAATCAGTTCCAAAATATGAACACACATCTGGGGAACCTGACACAGGCCATCGAATTATTGGTCAGGGAACTGGTGGCTGACAGGGCACAGGCACGGCACAGGGAGCGCAACACTGCAGCCCGGTTCAACAGACTTGCAGCATCCATTGGGCACCTGGCTACAAACACCACCTGCCTGTTAAGGCACACTGTCAGCCTGCAGGTTGAACTGGGTCATTTCGATGGTGATGTGGCACGGGGACTTGCCGCATCAGCCATGCGGTTGACATAATGGAGACCAGACAGGCTGCAAGGGGCACGGGGGATACCCCGCAGGACAGCGAGGAGCGCTCTACAATAAGCAGTGTGTCTGCCACTGATGCGCGTGTGCTGCGGAGTAGCAGTGCACGGCAGGGCTCAGGGGACCCACCAGGAGTGAGCCATGGTGGCCGCAGTCAGAGGAGGCTGTGAGCCACCGAAATGTACTATTACTGAGGCACATGCAATTAATGTGTCTGATTTGACTGTTTACAATTCCAGACTGTGGCATACTGCACATTTCTAATGATATCATAGTTTAGCAATAAAAAGGTTTTGTTTGTTTCACTACAAAACTGCGCTATGTGTGTCTGACATTAGTGAGTGTGGTCACGGTTGCCACGTACCTGCCAAAGTATTGGGTTGCAATGTGGTTCCGTCTCTGTCTGCCCTCATTTGCGATGCTTCTCTCCCCGGGCTGTCGGTGTGGTAGCTCTTGCTCCTCATCCTCTGTGTCTGTGTCTTCAGGGATGAGATGTAGCCCACGTCTGGTGGCAATGTTGTGTAGGATTGCACAGGCGGCAACTATCTTGCATGCTGTTTCTGGGGCATACTGGAGTGCACCTCCACTTTTGTGGAGGCATCGGAATCTTGCCTTTAACAAGCCAAAGATCCTCTCGACTACAGTTCTGGTCCGCCGATGTGCAATGTTATATCGCCTCTCGTTCTGATTGCCAGGTGTTAGGTATGGGGTGAGTATCCATGGTCTCAGGGCATATTCACTGTCGCCTGTTTGACAAAAAAGGCAAATTTAGCAGGGCATCACAGGGTTACACAGTGACCTGTATGTATGGCTTCAGAGTGCAGTCACCAATACCTAATAGATATCCGTCTCCAAAATCCCCACGTTCTAGGCGTTGGTGTATCCCACTGTGCCTGAATATGTATGAGTCATGTGTACTCCCTGGATATTTAGCTACATCGTAAGTAATGACATTATGGGCGTCACATACCACCTGGATGTTTAGTGAGTGGGTACATTTCCTATCGCGGAACACATATTCCAGATTTGCAGGTGGGCAAATTTGTATATGTGTCCCGTCCACACACCCTATTACATGGGGGAAGTTGGCAATTCTGTAGAAGTCCAACTTGGTGCTGTTGATTTCTGCCTCATTCCTGGGTAGGTATATATATCTGGACATGTGTGCGAGTATGGCATCCAGGAAATGTCTGAAGAATCGTGAAAGGGCAATTTGGGATACTCCACCTGCCACTGCAATCACCCCCTGATAGCTATCCGAGGCCAAGAGGTGCAGTGAGCATAGCACTTGCACATGTGTGGGGATGGCGCTGTCGCGCATTGTCTGTCGTTCAAGCTGAGGTTTCAGCAGTTCAATTATTTCTAAGATAACAGCACTGCTCAGTCTATATTTGTCATAAAATCTCCTCCTCAGTTTGTTGGAATAGTGTCTGCCTGGTTCGGTATATCCTCTCCTGTCTCTGCCTCCTCCTCTGATGGGCAGCCTGGACTCTCCTCCTCCATGCAGTCACGTACAGTTCAGCCATTTTGAGTCACCCAGATGCCTTCTGGGTCTCCTTTTATACTTTGGTTCTGGTTACCACCTGCTCTAAATCAGTGGTAATCTGGGTGTGCAAAACGGGCTTTTTGCAACTGGTCGCAATTTGCGACTGGCTTTTGCATATGCGACTTCCTGATTGCGGGTCAAAAAATCAGATCACAATTTTTGAGAGTCGGTGCTGGGTCGCATCGCTATTTGCTATTCGGAAATGGGATTTTTGCATCCCATTTCAGATTTTGCGGGGTCGCAAATAGCGATTCGGGCCATTTGCGACTCGCAAAACTTTGCTACATCTGGCCCTTGGTTGGAGCATGGGACACAAAAGCTAATACAAAAGAGACACTGTTCACTCATGCCAAGGCCCTGATCTACAAGCATTTGACACATACTGTAAAGGGTTACCTAAAGATTTAATAAACAGTAAAAACAGAAGCTAAAACCAGGGGAAACACCTTACCTAACCTAAACTATTCTAACTACACATTACTCACAACTGGCCCTAACTAACCTAAGCTAAACTTACTTGTCACATTTAACGAAACGATCTAAACATCATCCCCCCAACCCCTTATAAGACGGGACACATGGACACATACTATCTTATACCAAACAAATATATATTTTTTAGTATTTTTTTTGTATAATTTTTTTTTTATTGTTTTTGTTTTGTAAAACACCAAAACCTCAACATCGTCCCCCACCCACCCGCCCATACACATAATAAAAAACAGATATAAAAAGGATCATACCCCCACCCACTACTACTCACTAATCTAACAGCCTATACTAACCTAACACTAAGCCCCTAAACCCACTAATTAAAAGAACCAGGAAAGAGGAGGGAGGGGAGGGAATCATGGCTGAGTATATTGTCTACAAGTTGACCCTCCGCAGGGTCTTTTTGATGGCACGCACCCTCCGATTTACTCGTGCCACCTCCTGCTGCAGCTTGGTCATTTTCCGCCAAATATGGTCCAAGTTCCGTTGCATCTGTAGAAAAGCTGCTGGGTCTATGACTGCAGCAGGGGTGGTCTGGGTGCCAGTGGAGGAAGTATGTGCCCTTCTCGGTGCCATGTCAGTAGGAGGAGGTGCAGGTGGTGCTGTGACAGGTCCTGGAGCTGTGGATGTTGACGGTCCAGCAAAGGTGCCTGCTAATGTTGGTGCCACCTGGGTGGTAGGGGTGGTGCTGGTGGTGGTGGCTGTGGTGGACACGGAAGGGCCCCCTAGGGCAAATGCCCTCCACACTCCAGAGGCTCTTTCAGGGCGATAATGCCTTGTCATGTTGCGGAACTCCGACTCCACATCCAGAATGTGGCGGTAACGCATCGCCCTGCGCTGAAACTCCCAAATCTGGATGAGATTCATATTGGCAGCTGTTAAAACAAATATAAAACCAAACATTAGGTACTTCATTGTGTGATTTGGCTCCAGAAGTAAATCAGACAATACATCTAATGTACCAGAAACAGGCCATATCATCATCAGATCACTGATTGTCCCTGAGGAAGTACATGCCAGTGCAGCCTACACATGTCCTACCATCAAACAGCACAGCAAAATTCTAAAAGATGGGTAACAACTTGAATGACTTTGGCATCATTGTTCAGCCATTTGTCAGGTAAAAATAATGCTGCAAGTCCTCCACCACTGACAGGCCAACTAATTACTATGTTCTTGAAGACAATCAAGGGACACAAAATCTGTGAGGTGTAAATGAAATTGCCAGGATAGAATGCAGTTGCTAATCATGAGTGGGTATCCTAGGTTTGGACAAGTGACTTACAGATTTACATGTCTGTGTACTAAACTTGGATCATCAGTCCTAGGTACACTTTTCACAACCCTACGGCTGTGCCTGAGGGGGGGTGGACAAGCAACAAATACTTTCAAACAACAAGGAAACCCAGGAAGCTTTGGACAGCTGTACATGGGGTTGGGCAACCCACCACAGGTAATGAGTAAGTCCAACTAGGATACACCCAAACCTTGGACAATCCCATCCACACTTATGTTTGGAAATGCAGACCATTGTCTACATCATTTCCTACCAGTAACACATGACTTACAACAAGCAGATAGATGCAAGCACACATCTGACCATGAGATGCATGCACACCTAGGCCATTGTACTCAAGTGCCTCATACTCATTGCACAACATGTGGAGCTAAATGCTGCTAGGAAGTCAAACATACAGTCAAACATGTTCATTAGTGGGTAAGACTTTGGCATCCCTATTCTGGGAGAATCAGGGTCTGACTTGCTGACTAAATCACAAATATGGTCCTCTGCTACATTTTCTGAATTTAAGTTGTATCCACATAACTCAGCCCTATTCACATGGCCGTGCCAACAGGACTGACCTACAATTCCAAATTATGACAATACGCTAATGATTGTCCAACTCAAAGATGGGGAAAAAATTACACTCCACTCAAGGAACATATCCGATCATTGACCAGCGCATCACACCTTGCTATGTGTCCAAGACACAAGAGTCAATCAAAATCATCAGCAAACACAACACAGAACAGAAATATCAACACTTACTGGAGATGTTTGGGTCCACAAATCGAGCCACCTCTCCGATAGTGTAGGGTGCAGGACCACCTGTAAGGCATGGAAGGGAGAAATGTGCTCAATGTCTGTGCACTGTACAACACTTCCAAATATAAATACTATGTGTAATATTAACTCTGAAAGTCAAGCCTCTCAGACATGATGATACTGCATCCTACATACCACTGCAAACATGTACAGACCCGGGGACTCCAGTGAGTGATACACACATATCTGCACACATGCAGCGGCCCTATCATGTGGTGGCAAACATGCTCCTTCGTTAGTTAGCAGACTAATTCATGGAGTGTATTCCTCTCATCATGTGTATCCATGAGAGACATGCCAAGCCACTTTCCGGGAGGACTGTAATAGCAGTCACCCAGCTATTGTGACTAAGACAAATTTAAAACACACAGGTACAATGTACAGAGGGCCAGGGACAGTTGTTAGCCCTCAATTTGTATCATTTTCTTCATTTGATGTGCCACAGCTATGGTAAGTTGCACCAACCATAGAGATATGAACCCGTGTGCATACTTTTTGGCATCCATCCCTAATTTAAATGTTGCACTACAAAGTCCAAATATCAGTCTAAGATGTTACCTTAGGTCAGCTATAACTTGTTACGTATGTGTCAGAATCCGGTTCAGGCATGTATCACAAAACATTGAGGAACACTATATTTTCTGTAAAAATCTGGATTTCAAACGTGTTTCCTGATACACTCACAGACCTTGCATGAAACATATGTTAGAGCCACATTAGCATCATCAATTGGCGTGAAGGCAGCACTAATTTGCAGGCTCCTGTTGTGTTTTGTAAGTTAGTCTAGCTGTTACGTCAACTAATGACAGTAATGTGTAGGAAATATTGTATATCTCACAGGCAACTGTGGCCCATATTTATAAAAAATTTGCGCCGCATTAATGCTGCTTTTTTATGCAAAAGCGGCGCTAACTTACAAAATACAATTGTATTTTGTAAGTTTGCGCTACTTTTGCTTAAAAAAATGACGCAAATGCTGTGCTAATAAAGTAGAAATATGGGCCTGTATGTTTAACTTGCATTCCACATGTTCAAAAACATTGCCTGCAGCATATGAACAAATCCGCTACTGTCACTACAGAGCATTTAAATGTGCATATTACTCTGATTTGTACTCACCAACAGGGCCACCAATCACAATCCCCTGGTGGTCCAGCAGGTCTTGCTTCCGGGCAACCCGGTCAGCCCAACGGTGTTTCAGCTGGTGGTCATTGCGCGGTGCGTTGTAGATTCGCTGTAGATGGTACAGGACCTTTGCCCACCGGAGCCTCCTTGCCTCTGTGTGATAGCTCTGTATCACACGACCACCTGCTACAATCATTAACGGCAGGAAGTGGCACCCCAGCCAAATAAAGCCACCCAGCTCCTCCTCTCCCATCGTGCCAAGACGAGGCCTAACCAACATACTTGCACCAAAAAAAAGGGAATAAAGGGGTACAGAGGAGAATGGAGGGAAAGTAGGACAGGGAAATGCAAAAAAACTAACAGAACACAGCCCAACTATCCCCAAATTAACAATACTCACAACAGACTCCCAACACTACAAAGACAAATGTTGACACCAGAAATGACCAAAAAAACACTAACACATGATACCACAGACACTTATGAAATACAAAAAGACAATTTAAAGACCACACTGGAGACAAATTCACAAAATGCACAGAGAGACAAGTCAAAACACAGCCACACAGTCAGGAAATATCACAGACTGCAAAGTGAAAGTGACAGTACACCCACTGTACCAATTATGTAAACAGGATATCCTATTAGATCACTTACTGACTCAAATGCGGTGCGATTTTATTGTTATGCGTCAAAATATTATGAAGCTCACAGTCTGTGCGTCATTATTTTTGACACACATGCTTAGAAAAAACCCTGCATCCCTATTTTGAAATATGTTTCATTTTCAGGGGGTACAGTGTGTGAATTACCGCTCAGGGCCAATGGGTGTTTTATGGCAATCAGCGTCATATTTCGACGCATATGTATCATTTTTTGACGCTTGTGCGTCTTTTTTGACGCATATGTGTCAACATTTCTGTCTTTAACTGGGTTTGGGTCATTTCTCATTTGTAATAGTACATGACAGGTGTGACAATACAGAGATAGACTGATTGCACCAACATTGTGCATTCCGGTGTATGGGCACATGTGACTAATCATACTACTGCGGACCATGATCCTCTACTTGTTGTACCGGATTTGCACTCTTCACTGACGCAATAGATGGCCAAACGTGTGGAATACAATTATGTATTACCCGGTTTGGGCATGTTTTGCTTCAAGAGAGGATAACAGTAACTCAATGCCTATGGGTCAATGTGTGTGATTTGGCTCTTACTAATGTAGTTGTCCCACAGTGTGAACATCACAAGACGCATTTTTGCAAATCTGTTTGTATGCATGTGGAGTCAATGTGTCCAACCCTCAGATGCTATTCAGTGTGGAAATGAGAGAGGACATGTGTTTGTCATACACGTAGCAACAACTGCTGTGTGCACTTCCTAGGTTTTTTTAAATATAAGCACCACCAATGACAAAGCATGCACAGGATAGATAACAGACGGTTGATCATAGCAATGTTCCAAAACTAAGCCATCACATGTCCTGGATACTACTTCCTAGGCACTTGTTTGTTTACTCCCCATGAGTCAGGCATGGGATAATGCTATGTGGGTACGGTGTTTGTGACACCGAGTCCCAAATACAATCCACAAATGTCATGTCACGCCACAGTTGAAGTAATATAAATGAGCCATGTCTCTCCTGTGGCAGTGGAGGACCAGCAGACCAAGCTGCACGTGTTCACATATTTCCAGTGGTAAAATGCACAAAGGTGTCTGGTTCAAGTGTGTGAGGCAATGTTTAGCCTCTATCATTATTGCGGTCCATGTTGTCACAGTTAAGTGCAGGTCTAGTCATGAGTCTGTGGAGCCATTTTCTGCATCTACAAAGTATCCTTCACAGTTGAATTGAAGGAAAGCCAATGAGGAATTGAGAACACACATGGGGATAGTCCAGCTATGGCACTGCAGACGTGTTTTGAGATTGACAACAGGGCAAACTTGGTGTGCTGACAAAGTTAATGGATCAGGATTCTTAAACCGGCAGGTTTCCTCACAACATTTGTACACAGGTTGGCCTCTAAAATTCCCACTGCATCCGGGAACATCAGTGCCTCTGTGCTGATTAATCTCACAGCTATTCACCACGCAAGCCCCATCAATATGTGGGGGGCAATGTGTATCAGCGTGTGGACTGTCAGGGTCCTACCATGTGTTGACATTTCATGCACATTATCTTACGTTGTTTATTGTGCTGGAGGCAATCTACCCAATCCATGCATACAGCCATGGTACACTGTCACTATTTGACACTCATGCGTACATGAAACCCAGACAAGGGATAGGCCTATTCATCTGCAGCGGTTGCAGTCTGAGGGACAAAAGAGTGAGGAGCCTGTCACAAACTGAACATTAGAGCCACAACAGTACAATGCATGATGTTAATTTGTAATGGTCAAGTGGGATTTGTCCTGTATGTCCTATTTTTAACTGTGAAGCAGTTATTATCCAGGGCCTGCACCCCCCCCCCCACCGAAATGGAATCCACCTGTCCTGTGTGGAGGGACAGGTGGAAGTGAGGTAATTCCACTGACGTGCGCCATTGCGGTAGGCTGTTGGGAACGGCGTGCAACTCCTCATTGGTTAACATTGGGCCCTATGGGGTACAGTGGGCAATGGTGATGTACGCCGGCGGTGACGGTATGCACCGCTGCGGATGTCGCCGCCATTTTCTAACTGATCACTCACTTGGTACCTGACCTTTAGCAGGAGAAGACCTACACTGCATGTGCTGCTGTGACCTGTGTCTGGAACCTACCATGGCCTGTGTGACTGGGGAAAGGGCACTACCCCAGTACAGACTGCTGTATGGGCCTCCAGACAAACAGGTGAGTACACTGTAGGCACGATGCATGTGGCATGAATGCATGGAGTGGTGTGTGTGAAGGCCTTGTGTAGGGGGGTGGTGGATGTCCCCTGGGCGGCGTACTGCTTGTGTGCTGGGCCATGTGTGTGTAAATGATGATGTGAAGGGGTATGGTGGGCCATAAGTGTAACAGGCAGGATGGTCTGACTGATACCATTTCCTGTGTGTATTTCCTCTGCAGGTCAGCGCCCATCAAAAGAAGGGTATATGGCATGCCATCGCCAAGGACGTGCGGGCCCTGGGGGTCTATGGCAGGCAGAGCACCCACTGTCGGAAACAGTGGGAGGACCTGAGATGCTGGGCACGGAAGACGGCGGAGGCCCAACTGAGGATGGACTCCCAATGAGGAAGGGGTGCCCGTCGAACTGTGACACCCCCGATGGCCCACATGCTCGCGTTGGCCTATCCGGACCTGGATGGGCGCTTGAGGGCATCACAGCAGCCACAAGGGGGTGAGTACAGTGCCTATCATTACAACTTACGCATGGTAGGGGGGTACCCGGATGGGGATGTGTGTCAGTGGGTGCCCTAGGCCAGGCCTGACATTGCAGAGTAGGTCCCATGTTGACCAGGGTTCTGAAGTGATAATCCTGGTACCTAGCTCGTAGGCATCCACAACTGGTCAGGGCTGTGTGGATCCCAAGTGTGCTGCATTTGGTGGTGTGTGCCCCTCCCCATGCCTTGGTGGCTAGCATTATAACTGGTAGTGCAATGCATAGTGGATAGGGCTGTTCCCTGTGTGTGAGGGTGGTGTGTACTCCAATGGTGGTGTTGGTGCAGCCATTGACCCAGTGTATCCTTGTCTCTTCCCCCCCTTTTTGTTTTGTCACCCTGTCCTTATGTGCATTAGCATCATCTGGCAGAGGAGCAGAGGCACCACCGACGGAGGGAGCTGCATCCCTCAGGACCCAGGAAGCAGAGTCCACCGACGCTGAGGGCACCAGTGGGACTGAGGGCGAGGGAAGCACCACGGCGGAGACTGGAGGGGACAGTTCGGGCACAGATACCTCCTTCAATGGAAGCTCCCTGGTGGTGGCAGGCACCTCTGTGCCCACCCCAGCTACAGGTACAGCCGCCACCCCCATACCACACTACCCTTTTGGACTCTGTTTTCTATCCTATTAACCAGTGACTGATTGTAAAACTGGGACTATAATGTCTATACAACAATAAAATCAAGAACTTTCAGAGTGGGACTTCACCTTTTTGTATACTAAGAAAGTGGAATGCGAACCAAGAATGAACCCCTAGGCTAGTGTAGTGTGTAGGGGGTCGCTGGGAGTGTAAGAAAACACTTAGGGGCATATTTATACTCTGTTCGCGCCGAATGTGTGTCAAACATTTTGACCCCCCATTCGGCGCAAACCGTGCACCATATTTAAACTTTGACGCCCACGGACGCCAAAATTCCGCTGTGTGCGTCATTTTCTGGATGCGTGAAATTGCCTTGCGTTAATGACATGCAATGTTCCCGTCCAAAAAATGACTTAAACACCAGTGCGCCTTATTTATCCAATCGCACAAAAATCCTGCACGGCCGGGAGGCGGAGTCGGAAAAAGACGCACAGCCCGATTTGTGTAAAAAAATAACGCCTGGGTCAGGGCAGGCGTTAAAATGGGGCAAACACACCTGTACCTAATGAAAACACACAGAAGCAACAGCAGAGCTCCAAAAGGAAGACATGGAGGTGCTTTTCATCCAGTATGCAAGCAGACGCAGAGCACAGGACCAACAACAGCAGCTTCCACAACACCAGCAGGGACCCCAAAGGTAACACAGAAGGCAGGAGAGGATATTCCGCACCAGGACAACCCTTCTGGGACTCCGCCAACAAGACATCATCCAAAGGTACAGTCTCAACTGGCAAGCCATTCAGCAGCTGCTGCGCAACATTGAGCCACAGTTGGCACCCAGCTTGCAGACACCCCGCACCATTCCACCAGAAACCAAGCTGCTAGCTGTACTCCACGTGTTGGCAAGTGGCTCCTTTCAAACTACTGGTGGCCAGGTTGCCGGGATCTCAGAGCCCTCATTCTCCTCCTTCCTACCCAAGGTATTGGATGCCACTATCTCCCTCACACCCCGCCACATCAGCTTCCCCAACACACAGCAGAAGCCGCAGGAAACAAAACAAGTGTTTACCAAATTAATGGCTTCCCACTCGTGCTTGGTGCCATTGGCTGCACACATGTACGCCTTGTGCCACCTGCTGCAACCGAACATCTATACCGCAACAGGAAGCACACACACTCCATCAATGTGCAGGCCATTGTCGATCACCGGGGAGTGATCACCAACATCTTGGCAAAGTATCCTGGGAGTGTACATGATTCATTCATCTTCCGTCACTGCACCATCAATCAACACTTCCAGGATGGACGATAAGGAAATGGCCCACTTGTTGGCAAGTACAGAATCCCAGTAATATACACACAGCACAGCAACCCTCTAGGACACACAACACATACACCAAGACATCAACACGTGGCCAGGAAGACACTGAGGTTGTGACACCGCTAGGCATGTTTGATATCCTCACCCAATGGGATACACACCTATGGACAAATGACAGTACGAAATAACAACAGATGCCACTCCACAGACACAAGGGGACAATTTAAACAACACAATGACAATGACATGGCCTCAACTGGCAGTACAATTTGGAAGATTAATCTTTCAATATCACATCAATAACACTCAATCAAACACCCTTCCAACCAATACGTACTGTGTAAGGTGTGTAATGTGTTATTCTGCAGGTCAAACACCATGACACACATAGCATTATGATGTCTACAAAGAAGGTGACATGCAATCATTGAGGCTGTACCGATATCTCACTTCACTCCTGCTCTCACATTGCCCGCTAGCAATAAGCAAGTGGACTGTGTGAAGAACACATATTGATGGGACAATATTGAAAGTGCACATTCCTACACATACGGATTGGGACAAATTCACACACACACAACAGATGTACAGGCATACGGTTCTTCTGACACTCAAAATGACAACCTCGCAAACAAGTTAGCCAGCTGAACTAGAACATGTTCAGTATTATAGGTACACGTTACAACCTGAGTCGAATTGGCAAGGGCAGAGAAATAGGCCTGCAGTGAACGTGTCACACATGTGAAATTAGTGCACAGTCAATTGTAAACACGTCAGTGCTGACAATGTACGGAGATGTGTTGTACATTGTCACCTAGCCAAATCTAAGGGTCTCACTGATGTTTAAATAATTCTATTGCATATGTGAAATTGGATGGGATGTCCAGGGTATATAGATGCACCCGTGTTACCACCACTGTGGAATTGATTCTGTGTATGGAAGTATCATCTCACCCCCAGTTAAGACACAGGGACACCTCCTTCACATGACATAATGCAAGAGAGTACACACTGTACTGCAACTCTACAAAAATACTGCTGACATCCGGTCAATCAGCCAAACACCCGTTCTGATAAGGAAACAACCCAATGCTGATGGTACATCCTAGAAGCCTAGTATTCCACACAATAACACAAACACAGATGAGTCACAGACAACACAAGAGAACAACAGACATGCAAAGTGATAATTATGGTGCAAGCTACATCAACATGTTCTCACTCATTTTCTCTTTCAGCTGATGAGGGGTATGGGATCCAGCCATGGATCATGACCCCATTTGCAAACCAAAGCACTGCAGGAGAGCATGCCTATCGAAAGACTGAACGGGTGTGGGATGGGGTGCTTTACAATGCCCTTGTTTTGAAAGATAAGGTCCTGCTGGTGGGGGAGCTTCTCATGAGAGAAAAGGGAGAGTTCAAGCAGGGTGATGAACCAGGGCTGGCATTTTGCAGGTTGGAGCTACTAGATTGAGAATGAGGGATGTCTACCTCAGTTTCCAAACCATGAACGGAATGTGTGGGAGAGGAAGAACAGGCTAAGCAAACATCCCTGACCATAGTTTATTGCTCATGGACCGTGGGAATCTGGAAGTGGAGTTGGAGGTGGTGAACAGGTCTATCTTTGGGAACCCCCAACAATGAAAGTATGTAAGTAGGACTTGGAGGTGTTCCCATTCATGGATTTCTTGATGCACCCTGCTGAGCAGGTCTGCCAACTCATTGTCCATCCCAGAATGAACTGAATCAGCAGATGTACCCTGTGATGTATCGCCAAATGCTAATATAGACAACTGGAGTGAGTGTGTTCCCCCCAGTTTTTGTAGGTAGACCATGGCAGCCATGTTGTCCATTCAGACCAAGACTAATTTCTGCTGTATTAGGGGAAGGATTGCCCTGAGGACTAGCTGGACAGCTAACTTTTTTAGCTAACTGATGTGCAACCCAAGGTGTGCAGGAGCCAACACCCCTTGGATGGTGAGGTCCTGTAGGTGCACTCCCCAGTTAGTGAGCGGGGCATCTGTGGTTTTGGTCTCTGCACAACTGGGTTGAGAAAAGGCCATCCCTGCAACAGGTTATTTGCATTTTACCACTGCAGAGAGCGATGAGTACAGCCCCAAATGAACATTAGATCCTTCCTCCCAATCACCCTCCGCCTGAGACCACTGTGCTGCTAGGCACTGTTGTAAAGGATGCATGTGAAACCTGGCATGAGGAACTATGGTGATGCAGGATGCCCAGTAGGCGCAGTACTATCCTGACGATTACCTGACGATCTGGCTCAAAAAGTGATAGCAGAATTTGTAATGCTTGCATCCTTGCAGGGCAAGAAAAACCTTCCCTATGCAGGACGAGATGGCCCAGAGGAACGGCTGGGATTTGGATGCATTGATGGTGAAGCCTACGCCGTGAAAGGGTGTATGGTGGTCTGTGTGTGCTCTAGGCATTTGTGCAGGATGGCGCTCTTGATCAGCCAATCATCCAGGTAAGAGAACACGTGGATGCCATTCAGTCTGAGGTGAGCGGCTACCACAGCTAGACATTTAATATCCCATGGTGACCTCACAGGTCAGCACTTTGAACTGATAATGCTGGCCACTCACCATGAATCACAGGTATCTTTAATGCACCACATGGATGGGTATTTGGAAGTAGGCATCCTTCAGATTGAGGGCCGTCATGAAGTCACCTTGCTGTGCAGGGAGATGACATTCTGGAGTGTTACCATGTGAAAGTGCTCCAATAGGTTGAGGATGGGACTAATGGAACTGTCTTTTTGGGGGATTACAAGTATTGGGAGTGCACACCCTTGCCACAATGTTGAAGTTGTACTTGCTCTTTGGCTCTCTTGGCGAGTAGCACATATAGCTTCTCCTGGAGCAGACGCTGATGTTGCTGTGGTTGCGAGGGGGGGCATCAGTGCAGGAACCCCCAAAATCTTCCCTGAACAGGGGTGTGAGTTTTTGCTGAACTTCAATAATGGGAGTGGTGAAAGAGCCCCTATGGCTTTTACTGTGTCTTTCTTGATCTTTTCTAGCATCTCGTCGACTTGCAGCCCGAAGAGGTGCTCCCTATTGAAGGGCATGTTCAAGACATGTTGTTGGACTTCTGGCTTAAACCTGAAAATGCACAGCCATGTGCTGGCGGAAAAAAAAGAACGCTAGTATTTATGTTGCAAGCAGCTGTGTCAGCAGCATCTAAGACACAGATGGTGTTGGAAATGATTTTTCCTTCGCCACTAACTCCTACTCCATTTTCAATATTGTTCTGGGAGATGTTGGATGGGGTTTGCCATCTCATCTGATCGTAGAAGCCCTATGGAATTGGCAATGCGCCAATGGTTGAAATACTGTGAAGCAACACGTTTACCACTGGTATCAATCTTCTTACTCTCCGGTCTTGGCATGCTCTGTGCCCTGGGAGTTCCCACACTTCCTAGCTGTGTGGACAACTAAAAAATCGCGGGTAACTGCCCCTGATGTAGGATAGGTCAGAAAGAGAAGCCTTGAACTTGAACGCCTGAACACTTAAGGTTGGACTACTCTTGCTTTTATGGGCCCTTTAGCGCTGTGCCCAGCAGGTTTAAGCATGCCCTTTTGCATCAGAAGGTACTGGAGGGTTTGCTGTGTGGAAGAGAGGGACTCCATGAGGAAGTCTTCTTCCTTGTGCTGGACATAAAGTTCCACCTTGTGAAAGTTGGCCGCTCTATGCAAGATCTCATAGTATGATGTGGTATTGTCCTGAGGCAAGGGCTTTCTGGCGTATAGGTCGAGGTCAGTGTCAGCTGGGGGCTCCACGTCATAATCGTGCCAGGGGTCAGAGGCCTGGGGATCATAGGGCAGGTAATAAGGAGAGCCCAGGCTGTCCCCTCCCTCAAATATGAAAAACCCTGTGGTGAGAGTGACTGAGCTTCACAGGCAGCAGAGGACAGGTAGGGACGGGGAAGAAAAAGGAGAAGGAGGAAAATGGAAAGGAGCAGGAAGCAGTACAGAGGTACCTCTGTCATGGCACAGAGGATTCTTGTGCATTGGCTCCTCAGATACACTGCTGCCCGATGTTGAGCTGTTCTTGAAGCATTGGAGGACTGGCTGGTTGAGATCCTCAGAGGCAGCATGGGATGCAGCTGCATATGGGGGCATGGAAGAAGCCGAGGAGGGTCAATGCCAAGAGGGTGTCGAAGTGAGCTTCAGGTCAGTCGATCTTGACTCCAAGTGCTTTGGCTTGGGGTGTCTCGGTTCCAAGGATTTTGGTGCCACATGTCTCAGCTTTGACAGTGTCTGAGAATGCTTCTACGGATCTGGTGCAGAGGCAGCGGTTGATGTCAACCTCAAGACTTCAACAGGGACTTCAGCACCGATTACGATGTGGGCGTCAGGTCCAGGTCCGATGTTTAGTGCCTACATAGGCCATGAGGCTGTGGCAGTCTGGCGGCATCTGCTAAGGTACAGAAGCTTGAAGCCGGTGCACCCTTATAGTGAGGGGCTTGTCGGAGAGTTGTACTCACTCCAGCCTTGGTTGGCAGGGGCTAGCCTGTTTCAATATCGGCCTCAGAGTCAAATCTTTCAAGTGAGAATGCCTCTTCTATCTCAGTGCTGGGAATGCCAGGCTGCTGGAGATATCTTCCTCCTCCTGTCGATGCACCATGGAAGCTGAAGTGATGCATTGCACCTGTTGATTCTAAAGTGTCTTCCTTTTGATGAACACGAGGCACGTTGCACAGGAATCTTTTCCATGTTCAGGGGACAGGCAGAAGTTACAAATCTAGTGTAGGTCTGTCCTCAGGTACTCTGCAAGGCAAGTAGGGCAGAATTGAAATGGACTCCCTTCCATCATGTGAAAATTCTCAGATCTCTAAGTGCTGGTAGGCCGAAGGGCTGAGCCCCAAATGGTAGAATTTGTTGACTGCTAGACAGAATCTGAGAAATATGCGACAGTGGAGACCAATGAGTGAGAATGAAGAGCCAACAGTTGAGGAAAAGATCAGAGGGTCCGGTGAGAACACCACGTAGCATCTGAGCTCATAGAGACATGTCTAAACTAGACAATGGAGAAAAACAATTTACAATTGAGCTGATGCTCATGCGCATTACCAGAGATAGGTGAAGTCACTAGATCTAGTGACTCAAAAAGACTTCTTCAAACAAAAACAAGTTGTACAAGTACGAGCTAAATACTAGATGGCAGGAGAATGCACAGCATGGGTATCTACAGCTACACAAGCAAAGAAAATATGTTTTTTTGGTCTGCTTGTTTAATTATGTAAGCTTGGAAAAATTGGCTAGTCTCTGCATGATAAGCATACACTAGGGGCCAGATGTAGCAAACATTTAGCGAGTCGCAAACGGCAAAATTTGCCGTTTGCGACTCGCTAAACGCGTTTCCCAATGCAGAAATGCATATTGCGAGTCGTTACCGACTCGCAATATGCATTTCCGACTCGCAAATAGGAAGGGGTGTTCCCTTCCTATTTGCGAGTCGCATTGGGATGCAATACCATTTGCGACCGCGTACGCGGTCGCAAATGGCATCGCAGTTACCATCCACTTCAAGTGGATGGTAACCCACTCGCAAATTGGAAACTTCCAGTTTGTGACTGGACCCAAAAATATTTTTTCAGGGCAGGGAGTGGTCCAACGGACCACTCCCTGCCCTGAAAAAATACCGAAACAAAAGGTTTCGGTTTTTTTTTTAAGTGCAGGTCGTTTTTCTGTTAGGAAAACGGGCTACACTTAAAAAAAAAAAAACTGCTTTATTGAAAAGCAGGTCACGAACATGGAGGTCTGCTGACGTCAGCAGGCTTCCATGTTAGCGAGTGCCTATACTTGCAATGGGGCCGCAAATTGCGACCCACCTCATGAATATTGATGAGGTGGATCATTGCGACCCCATTGCGAGTCGCAGTCGGTGTCTGAGACACCGTACTGCATAGCAAATTGCGACTTGCAATTTGCGAGTCGGATGGACTCGCAAATTGCAAGTCGCAATTTTGCATTTTGCTACATCTGGCCCTTAGTTACTAGACTAACTGATAAACCTGTTCTTAATATCAATACTAGTGCTAAAATCCCTGGATTACTCCCAGCTATATTCAAAGTAATATCAGGAGTCACTGAGAAGTCTCTTTTGGGTATATCCTGAGTCATGTAGCGCATTTTCTAAGACCCAGAATCTCTCAGAGTTTGTTCACGATTATAACCATAACTCATGCAGAACTTGTTTCTCTATACCAGCAGTCTGTCCATCACTTGTATTTGGGTACATGCTGAACAGGTTACTCTAAAATAGAAGGTCGCAAGGCAGACAGAGGGAGTCCCTGAGGCTCAGAAAGTTAAAAAAGCTGTTTAGGGGCATGTCATACATGGAAACAATATAGCAACTGCACCTTTCAATGCCCCAGTGAATGGGTAGTGATCCTCAATGGTCACTCTGATTAACGCAACTAAGGCAGGATTAAAATTGTGACAAGGAGAGTAGCACACAAGAACAACGCTACCATATTGTTACTAGAGTTTGTAGAGATAGTTCCTACCTAGGCTATGTTAGAGAACAGCATGTTAAGCTCTAATTCTGCCCTTCAGGTTTCCCCGGGGAAGACATCATCCCTCATAAATAAGCAGTTGCAGCGAAGCAATCAGCATACAGTTGTGGTCATCTGGCTGGAATCTCCCTCTAACATACATGGGTTAAAGTAGTGTTTTTATAATAAAACAGCTGATGTTCCAAGAAAGGATTCCCACGTAAGAGTGTGTATGTTTCTGTGAACATTGGAGACAAAGCGTACCACTTTTGCTGGCAATCTATCTTACTGCAGCCTTGAGAAAAGCACAGAGTGAAAGAAATGTCTTGTTTAAGAACGCAGTGTTGACCTAGGCGAAGAACAGCTGGAAAGAGAAAATAAAACAAGACCTCAAATGTGGCTAATTATTAAAATAATATAACAAAGCTAAAATAAAATATATCTAGGTTAAAGTGCACAGCGGCAAGCCTAGTTTGCTAAAATAACATTTATAAAACTATAGCTAAAATGGCTACACAACAGCATGACCAAAGTATCATGAATGAAGTATCACCCAAACAAGTACCATAAAATGTGCATGAACACGGAAAAGTACATTTTAGGTGTTAAAGATTTTATATACCCATTTGTGCATCGCCAGTAGGTATCTCTGGGGATACTCATGTTATAGCTCATGCCTCAGTTACTTGTAAGAATCATGGATACATAATAGCCTGCATTACTATAGAGCACCCATTAGGACTAATATAGACCCATTTCAGGCGACTGTACTGTCCCAGGGGAGCAGTACCATACATAATAGAAAAGGTGTTTCAGCAACCTAAGTTGTTGCATGCTACACAACACTGAAGTGGGGTGTTCTCTACCAATGCATGATGAGGAGACTGAAAACACAAGTGACGAAAACGATGATGAATCAAACGTGAATATGATGCACATCATGACAAGTTATTTCTGAACGTAACTAAATTCAAAATAGACGCCTGATAATTAAAACTTAAAAAGCTGTGGCAAGTTATTTAAATTAAAAAAAAAAAATGTTTGTTTCCTGCCCAACAGTTCTCGTGCCCTGGTTGTTATAACCTATCTTAATCCAGATCTAACCTCACAAAAACCTACTCCCCAATTGATCTCTATTAACATCATACATCCTCACACAACGTGCACTAGCTGTCAAAACAATCCCATCATAACAACTTTATAGGCACTACTCTGCAACGGCTGTACGTTAACTCCACCCTGGCTCCAACAGAGCAAATCTACAATGCAACCCACTTTTAGGCAGGTGCCTGGTGAGCTCTTGATTTGCAACGTACAATTTCAGTGCTTGCTTACAGACTTGTTTGATGTGAAGTATGCCAGAAGCGTTCGAAGATTGTCGATGGAGAATGTTAATAGAGGGCGCTTCAATCTTGTCCTACGATGGTTCCACACAGTCGTCTTTTAGGGATTAAACCTGGTAGATCAATGACTGTAAGAAATAGTACAGGCACTGACTAGCAGCAAATGTGCAGAGATCCTCTCTCCATGTTCATTCTGGACTGTTTTATGGCGAGCAGCTTCCTGAAAACACCTTACATAGTTTAACATGTATTTAACACTCGTGTAACATTTTCACATGTGCTAATTTCACAATGTTTTATGGCAGGATAAACCAGCATGTAAATAGTACCACTAGCAAGTGCATTTTACATGTACTCGAATGCTAATTCAGTGTGCAGTAATGGAAATCAGCAAACCACAATGTTAGCTAAAAAGATGTGCAAATAAAAACATACAAAACATTTACAGGAGTTGAAAGCAAAGTACAGTTTCAGTAATCTGTTGCTGATGTCAATGAGACTTTTTTCCCGAAGGAAAATTGAAATTGACAAAGCATATCCAAATCCTAAATTGCGAGTAGAGTGAGAAATAGAGAGTATTTTTTTTTTTAATTCCAGGCAGTACTCACTTACCGTAACCCAGCATCATTCCCCTGATGGAGGAGGAGGTTATTTCCTGAACATATTAAATGGATGACGGTGTGTTGTTGAGGCTTCTTCCTTAACCTGAGGACTAATTCAGCATCGAAGATGGCGCACGTTTCTCAGAATAAGGTTTGGGCTGCCACACATATGACCCTCTAGTATCACAGCCTTGTTAATGGGATGGAGTAGGATCAAAACCTCTTTCATGCTAGGGATATTTTACCAGCTCATTAAAAGTAGTATTGCGATAAGGAAAACATGCAGTAATCAAGATGCTAATAATCAACATGGGAGGAAGAAATGGACTAAGGAGTCCAGAGATTGCAATTTCCCTAATATTAATCCCAAAAACAAGAGTGGCAATCTAGATAGGGGTGACCACTGTGAATCTGAGAGTTGCTGAGTGGATGCCCGCCTATGGGTTTCATAAAAAATTGGAGGCAAATCCTCAACCACCAACGTAAGTGACGTGCTTCAACACAAGGTTTGCCTCAAATCTGTCCAGGCATTTTTTTTTAGAGGGGTGGATGGCCTTGCCAGAGAGCACAGGGAGTACTTGGGATGGAGCATCATGTAACCTCTATTTATGGAATTGGGACTCAATATGAAGAACATAAAAACCACAGACATTCCGGGAACTCTTTGTTATTGGATTCCATGGGATGATTAAAAACAAGAATATTATGGGAGATATGTGATGTGCCTAAAACTGCAACACTGATAAGCTGATCACAGCAAGAAGCAACAGTACTCATAGGAAGAATGCTTGTGGCTGAGCAAATTTTGTATGAGCGGATGAAAAAAGCTCTGATTAATAGGTCTGGGGTGAAACCACCTCAATACCTGCAAAATTTTAATGACAGCAAGAAAGCGGATAGCATTTTGTTGAATTCATGCTGTGTTGCGTGAATGGAACAAGTGGTTGACAGGGATGGAGGCTACAGGTTTTATGCTCTGAATTAGCTCATGATTAAAGAGAGATTCATCGAGGAATACTTTGCCCCACTTAAGCAATGTCTGTCAGATCTGACAAAGAAGGATCCAAGTGCACTTTAAGCGCTACTTGACAAACAGCTAACCACTAGGGTTAACAACGTTTTGGAGCACTAAGGTTCTAAGTCAAAACCCGTGGGGAACACTCCACTTACTGGTTACAAACTGGAGGGTAAGGACCAGGGCAATTCCCAAAGTTGTAGAAGGGGACTGGGGCAAACAGAGGACTGGGTTTCTAGTAAAAACAAAGAAAGGTAAGAGGGGCAGAAACCTTCTCCCATATAACTTATTATAAGTGTCACAAGGAGGGACAATTTAAGAGAGAGTGTCTGATGAAAGATTCCGTACCACTCACATCTGTCATAAAATGTATGCTAATTATGGGGGAAGAGACCCAAGAGGGTTCTGTTTCTCTTCACCTCATTACTATGGACATTTGGGAAAGGGACCCAGATGCTCTGAAACACATACTCCCAAACACCATCAGGTTTGTGCCGGAGGCAGGTGACTTCCCTAAGGGATACAGGAGCTAATAGAACTATGGTGACAGAAAGTGCCTCAAATCCAAAGATTCTCCTACGTCCTATCAGTAGAGGTTTAGTAGCCAGTGGAGGGGATTTGGAGTACCCCATTATTTGAATGGAGTTGGAGCTCAATGGTAAATCAGTTCCAGGAAGTACAAGAGAAGCAAGTTGCTGAATTTCTCTTAGGCAATGATTTGATTGCCCCTGTTTTAGTACCAGGACCAGAAGCCTGTTTGGCTTGGGCAATGTCATCTATGTAGACCAGAGTACAGGTTGCACATCAGTCTCAGGAAGACACAGAAACCATTCCTTATTAGCAGGAAGCATGACAATGTATACAGCAGATTAAGGCAAGCACTTAGAGGACACTGGCTGTGGCATCCTCTGTCCCTGCTCCAGACAGAGAGGAGAGTGAGATACCTGAGGCCTACCAGGTCTCGGAGCCTGGTTCACTGCCAGGAATGCATGGATTGTTAGCTGTTGGAGCACTTACCAGATAAGAATTCTGCAAGGCACAGGTTGAGTGTCCTACGTCTGTAGGACTTTGGACATAAGCTTAGGACAGGTTTGCAAAGGACATGTTGGCTGGGAAGATGGCTTGCTGGGAAGATAACTGGGAGAACTGGGGTGGCATGGTGAGCAGAACAACAATGTATTTAACCCACATCTGTGACTGAGGGTAAGTGTTTCAAAAGTTTCAGCACTCCTTCCATCATCCTTTTGTGTTGCTAAAGTTGCCCTTAGTGGCCACTGTGTGACCAGACTTGGGTCCCTTGCTCACTGTGCCACTGAATTCCAGCTGGCCTGACTGATGAGAGGATGATACCCAGAAACACGTCCCAGAATGCTTGTTTCCGGTCCAGGGAGGACCTGGCATGGCAGTTCGGTCTGGACTGTTCCCACGGGGTGAAGGGTCACAACTGATTTGCACATGGCTTTGTCCAAACTGGGGTGGCATGGTAAGCAAAAGAATGAGGGACTTAACGAAAATCTGAGTGTTTGAATAGTTTCTGTCCTCCGTCCTCTTCCTTTTGTGCTGCTGGGAAGATTGCCTGCTGTACAATGAGCTGGTGAATCCTGGATTAGTTATTAGCACAAAGGTAGTGGTTCTACTAGCTGACAGAAATGTCCTGCTGTAACTGGTCGACAGCAGGAACCTTGGAAATTAGAAAGACCCAGGATATGTTGAATCTTCTTTTCTACAAGCCAGGGGTGCACTGAGGCACAGAGCAGTTCTGTAAAACCTGTCCTACTTGCTAGTTGAATGGGAAGTCATGCGGTAAGACCAGGGCACTATTAGTGCCTCTATCTACTGTAGGTGTTCCGCATGAGTTACCCATTTGACCCACCCATAACATTAGCAACCCTTACATCTTAGTTGCGGTGGATCACACCACCAAGTACCCATGGGTGCTAACCCTGAGGTGCACAACAGCAAAAGTGGTACCTCGGACTCTCCTAGGGATCTTTACAAGGGTTAGGGGTCCAAAGAAATGATCTGACCAGGAAACCAACTTCATCTCCTCAGACATGAGAGAGCTGAGGGTGCAAGCTGGTTTCTCCATGGTATACCATCCACAAACCATTGGGTTACTGAAGCAGTTTAACAAAACCTTGAACAGCATACTAGGAACTCTGCCAGATAACCTCAGGAGGAAGAAGGATCTTTTCCTGCCATGCCTCTTATTTGCCTAAAGTGATATTCTGCCAAAGGAAGTTGGATTTAGCTCATTTGAACTTCTGTTTGTACACCCAGAGTAAATTCTGATCAATAAAATGACACAAAAATGACAAGAATACAATAAAGGAAAGAAGAGTTATGACGTTTTAAAGTTTAAATGTAAAAATAGGGCCAAAAGGTGTTAATAGTCAAATGTGGACGTTAGCTTCCCAAGACAGTACCTAGGCGCAAGTTCAGGCTTACCATAATGGAGCTCGAGTCAGATTCAGAAACCACACCACCCAGTTTACCTGAATGACCCTAACCCTAGTACAAGAGGGTGGGGACGCTAATACCAAAGCAAGAAGTACCCAATAGAACCAGCAGAGGCCACTAAACACACCAGGCTCCACTCCCGGGAATCAAGTATTTGTGCATAACTGAATGTGTAGCGATCTTCTATGTTTATGTGTAGTGAAAGTACTTGCTTTTCATACAAAAAGAAGCACTTGGGTAGACATTGATTTTATTGCACTGCTGTGGGGGTGGTATAGATTATTGTCCGTGAGTAACCACCACAATAACCTCCCTGAGAAGAGAAGCATGTGACTATTCGCCTATGCTACCAGTGAAAGTCAAATGCTAAAAGTGTTGCTCTTGTCCCAGTTTGCAGAGCCACAGTAGGGCTGGCTCCATGACAGCAAAGGTAAGAGGCCTCAACCCCCTCACCTCCACTAGCACCAGTCCTGTGCAAAATGAGAACTTGGATTACTCTCAGATCATGATAAGCAGGAGTGCAAAGACCCACAAAACTGTTTGTGCATGAGCACTTGGGACTCAGATTCTGGACGCACTTGTCACAACCTCGTTAATCAGAACAGTTAACACTGATCAGATAAAGAGAATCCAAGCCAGCTTTATGTTAGTATAGGATATGTTAACAATAAACGTATTCTCACCCGATGCTGTTCGTATCTGGTGATAGTACGACAGATTAATCAACTCTTACACCAAGTATTCCAAGGGTACAGTGTTGATTCCTGCCATTCTCACTTCACACCCAGGTCTAGAGCAGACACAAGCAGTGACGAAGAGTAGGGACCCTGTTACTAGCAGTGTGTATATTCATTGTACTTCTTAGTGACAGTGTGCACGTGCACAGCTTTTGTTTGTCCCTTTGTAGAAACCGCAGTGTTTGTGCTCAAAGGCACACATGAAGATTCATTTCTACCGTGAATTACAGAGTGTCTTCTTTAAACCTATTTACCCTAACACTGAACATAGAGACAAAGATAAATTCAAGTAAAATACGCTTTTTCCGCCGTATAACGGACTTTTTTAAACAATATATTGGCAAACCACGATAGCAGAGTTTATTTATGCTCACCACCTCACTGATAAAACAATGTTATCTCGGAAAATGTGGTCGTGTCGCCGAGAGAGCAAAGGACACAGTAACACAGTTGTACTTCCACAAGTAGTACAAATTATGGTATTGCAAGCTCACTACCTACAGAGATTATTTCTGGGTAATTGAACCCCCACTGCCTATTTGCATATCCTATATTTCATGAATGACTTCTTGGGAATGATTAGGCAACAGCTAGCACTAGTGAATGTAAACATAGAACAGACTTTTGAATTATGTATCAGTGAGGTAAGCAGGAGGCCACTGCCACCTTCAACATTTTAACATATTGATGAACAGGGAGCCGATTGGTCAGTGTGAATTATGTTTACATTTAAACATAAATGAATTGGTAAATACCAATAGGTTATTTGTGTATAAAATGCTTTGACGGTCAGCAGGCAAATAAACCGAAAGACCTCCGTCTTCAAGCCCTGAGCATCCAAACAGCTTACGACCAAAAGGATAATGGCAGCAGGTAATTTAATTTTAATCGAATGGGTAGATGTAGCCTAAAGTATGCAGTATTTTTAAACAAATACCTCTAGCTTCTGTCCAAACGTAAATGCTAAAGAACTGCAATATTACTTCTTTTATTATAGCACTAAGGGGCCTGTTTACAAGCGCCTTGCACGGCAGTAGTGTCACTTTGTTTTTGTTTTTTTTACACTGCGGTGGCGCAAGCAGTCCGCTAGTCTGCTCCACATTTACAAACCGGTGCAGTGGGACCATTGCATCAGTTTGTAAATCCCTGCTTCACATTGTACCTGCGCCAGGTATAATGGGTGCAGGGTGGGGAGTCTAAAAGGCACCAGAACTGGCACAGTAAAATTTACTACATTTCACTGCGTCGTTCTGCGACTTCACTGCATCAAAACTTTAACGCTTGCTCAGAGCAGGTGTTAAACTGACGCTGAGCTTCTTAACCTGGGAGCCTTCTTGGATTGGTGGAGTGGCATCATTTTTTTTTACGCTAGCCCAGCAATTCGTCAGTTTAGCGCCAAATATTTGAAACATTTGTGGAAATATGCACCATGGAGCACTTATCATAAATACAGCGCTACCATGGCATGTATAATGGCATGGCTGTCTTTAAGGCCTGCACTACTACCTAGTTTGTCTCTTTGGGTTGTATTCTAGGTGGCTTGTCTGTTTGCTCCGAACACTATTTTTGCTTACTAAATGTAGTCCTTTTATGGAATAACTGAAGAGAACCTTTTATTTGCCCAAAACTCCCCTGAGTCTGAAGCAGCTGCGGAGAAACTCATGTTTTCGTGTTATACATTTGCAGATCATGAAAGTTAATTTCATGCAAGAAAGAAAGAGACAGAAACAGTGAGATTGCATAAATCTGCAATGTTGGTCGACTGTCAAAAATAATCTAGACCTTGAAACTTTTTTTGGCTGAAGAGTAAACTATAATTCTGTTTATCGAAATGCAAACAATTCTGTTTTGGAACAGCACTTCATAGAAACATTGACTTTAACACATCAAAGTCATCATTGCCCCATCAGAAGTGGCCCAAACGAGCACAGGCAGGGCTGCCTATACAAAAATCTAAGATTTCCAGACTGCTCCATCCCTCTGACAGATGGGTGGGCAACTAGCAGTGCCTGAACATTTACCATGACAAAGTGACACTTACATGGCAACTTAGGTCCTTAACCAGCATGGGTGAGAAGACCCCACACAGGTCCCTACACCAACTATGGACCCAACAAACAAAGTGTCTAACTCAAGTCTTCTTAGAGCGCTATCATCCTACATGACAGGAACCCATATGTTGCTTGGCTCAATGTAAACAAAATCCCAATACGCACCTCAGGGCTCTAGGCCACTGAAACGAGATACTTTGCTCTCGTTTGGTCTAGTTATATGAGCACCTATTAGCGGATTTAGTGACGCCACATGAGAGACCATCCACTTAAAATCCCATCTTTCACGATTCTGTGGCTCAAAAGGTAGGTTTTGACCTTGTGAATGCTGCCGTTGTTGCACCCTACGTCTGAGCCCATAAATAGCTTTGTGAATCGGGGCCATAGTGTATGCTTGAAAACACTGTTAATGCTGGCTGGGCCTACTATTCTGACTGATTCATTTCTTGGCAGGTTTATGCTTCTCTCCCGTGCTTCTCGTTGTCTGTGCCATAACACAGCAGTACAATCAGGCGGTGTCGGCTTTCCCTGGCGTGCCCCTAGCTAATCTCTTCAATAACGCAGTGATTCGAGCTCAACATTTACACTTCCTCGCAGCCGACATATACCAAGAGTTTGTAAGTATGGATGTAGATTTATTTTTCCATTCTCTGCAGTCAATAATAATGATCTTATGTCTTTGAAAGAGGATTATCGCCATCAATGTTCTATGCCAAGGTACACTGGGAGCAATACAGACTGTGGATCAGGTGATTGAATGCAGTGCAGCTGTGCGGACTCTGACGTCAGAGTGTTTGGTCAGCTACACTTAAATGTGTGTGAATACTTCACGTGAAGTGGAGCTGCCGAATGGCTCACTGCTCCGAGCGGCGCCGTCAGCTACCTAGTCATTGCTGGAACATTCAGGTTAAATACGGTTGTGCTTTGCTTGACTATATTGCACTTCAACGCTTAACTGCTTCTAGGCGCAGGGCATTAAGTACAGAGGGAAACAAACGGAGAGTTACGTAGTTACATTCGATACACAAAGACAGTTTCAGATGTCACGCTGTGACTACGTAGTGCAGGGAATGGAGCCAGGGCCGAGAGGTTGTGGACGCAATGAACTAGACCTGAGAGAATATGTAACGTCGATGTACATCGAAAGCGGGAAGCTTAATCATCCATACTACACACTTAACTATACACTGGGCAATATACTTGTTTAATAGAACAGGAGGGTCTTTAGCCTCTACCTATACTTCAACAATGATTGGGAGCGCCATTTTTGTGTGGACACTTTACTTCAGACGTAAGGAACTGTCACTTAAAACCATCTAGTTGTGGGGATGATCATCAAACACACTTTTAGTGAGTGTTGGCTGCGTAGAGGGTCATATGCCTCAAATTTATCTTACATGTACTTGGGGGCTGTGCATTTTAAGAATTAATACATGATTCTGTCTTGACTGGAAGCCAATGTAGGCTCTTGAAGTAATATTCAAGAGGATCATGTGTTTTTAATGTGAAAATCAGTCTTTCAGTCACATTTTGGTTTCCACTTGGTAGGGTGGCATCCTTTGATATAAAGGGTTGCCATATTCTACTCTTGAGTTGGTCACCCCCATCAGAAAGGGGTGGTATTCGGATGTGTGTTTTTAAGGATTCTGATTTGAGGAAAGCACGTTTTTACTGCTTTTTGCAGGATTACGTTGATGCAAGGGTGAGAGTCCCACCACAATCCCCAGTTCTTATTTTTTTTATGAGTGCTTATATAACAAAGAGGTAGGTGGAGGGTACAGGATATCAGTGTTTTTTAGGAGGTGAGTTGTTTCCTGGCCCAGAGCTTCCATTTAATTTGTGGCGGTTATGCCTAATCAACAGTTCTATTCTTCAGACTCCTTTGCTGAGAAATTTGTTGGGACCTGGGGTATACCTCTGTGCTGTCTGTCTAGACAGGAACTGGAGGTGGGGAGGAGGTCACATTTCATACTATTTTAACTATTTTAGCATAAACATAAATGGAGAACATACTCCTTTCTCCTTCTTAAGTGTGAATGATAGAACGAGGCTCTAGACCAAATAAGCTTGCTTCATTTTGCTTAAAAATGTTGTTATGTTCTAGAATTTGGCTGTTACTATCTCGAATCCACATGTAACACATTGCAAAATAATTTATGCACGATGAATAAAAAATGTATATCTAACAACCGTCGGGGTGCTTATAGAAAGCCATTCAGTTTAGAGTGTTTTCTCTTGACCAAAAACATTGAAAATCAAAAAAGGTATTGCCCCCCTATGTCTCAACAATATGGGCACTTTTCTCCAAGGTGTGTGGGTTATTTTGTATGTTCCTCACTGCCAGGATATTCCTAGAGGTGATGGATAGTCACAAGAAACCACGGACCACCAATACTGAATAGTGGGGACAGTCAGATGCCTTAACTCCGATGGTCCGCACTTCCTTCCTTGGGCCGTCAAAGGAAGGTTTACACAGACAGAGCAAGGTAAACTGTAAATCAGGCCCGAAGTGATTTGCCCAGAATTACAGGATGTTGAGATGGGGTGTGGACTCAGACCTAGTGCCCCAGTTCCTAGGTCTGCAACCCTGACCACAAGAGAGGAGATGTGGCATAACTGGCTATTACTTGAAAGGTTAAACGGACATGAAAGAAAAGCGATATGGGTAATTTTGGTGCATGTTTCTATCTAAATGACTGCAGGTAGCCCTCTAGTAGGCGAATTCAGATTCTTGAAAATATTGTATCGAGTTATGTGGCAATCGTGTGGTGTGGCCCGTTTGTCGAATACTTCGACTGTGGTGTCATCATATATTCGCTTTTGTAATTGATCACATTTTCTCAACAGGAGCGCACTTACATTCCTAATGAACAGAGGCACACAAGCAGGAACTCACAGACAGCATTCTGCTGCTCTGAGACCATTCCAGCTCCAACTGGGAAAGACGATGCACAGCAGAGGTCGGTAAGTTGCCAAATGAGTGCTTGAACATTTTTGGTTCCGACTGGCTACCATAAACATTTGGAAAAGATTTAGGAGACGTCATGTCGATCTTACATTGCATTTTGAAGATAAGATTGTGATCCTTTGCTAACTTTACAATAAAAGCAAATGTCCTGGATTATGAAGGCATCACCCAGCTCTAATTTAATGAAAGTGGATAAGATGTAGTTTAATGGTTCAAGCCTGGATGTTGGGTGGTGCATAGGGTGAGATAAAATTGCCCTCCCTTTGGGCTTATTGAGGATTTCTCAGAAAAAACTCTATAGGGAATTACAGTTCTTTGCCTTCAACACCTTGGCTGAGGTCCTGACCACTTCATTAGATGTCTCCTTGAAGGACCCAAACTAATACTGAGATTAAGGAGGTCAAAAAATGAAACATTTACCCTCAGATTTGAGCTGGTCTGTCAAGCTCACAAAGGCACTGGTATGCAGGCCTGATGACTGTCTCTTGGGACACTTCCTTCATCCCAGCCATGGGAAATGATAGTTCACAAAAGGAGGAACTCCTTATGAAGTTCTGTACCCCATTTTCCCTTGAGGGTCTTGCAAGAGTCCATTTTCCATGGACCCATGGAGCTGAGAATAGGTTTAAGAAGCAGCATTTCAGGGAAAAACTTGCGTGAATCACTCAACAATCTTTTCCCATGTAGTCGATAATTCTTAAGTGCAGGCCATGCTATATTCTTTCCTGTCCTAAGAGCTTTTTTACATCCAGGCCGGGGAGCAGTAATTTATAATAGTAACTCAGTAGTGATTTGTGATTGAATTTCCCTAAGCCTTTGACAGCATCATTTCCATGCATCCTCTACTATCTTTCTTAGCACTTCCTATGGTTACTGGCACCCTAGAAATATTTAGCTTTTCTCCCTTTCAGGATATTGAATTGCTGCGGTTCTCTTTGACTCTCATTCGATCTTGGCTGACACCAGTCCAGGCCCTCAGCAATGTAATTTTCCCAAACAGCTTTGTATTTGGCACGTCTGAGAGAGTCTATGAGAGGCTTAAGGACTTGGAGGAAGGCATTCAGATTCTCATCAAGGTGAGTTTGGACATTCAAAGGATATTCTTCCCTGGTTAGTCAATCTCTTGAATGATGTAAAAGACAAAGCACATTGTGGTTCAAAAATGTGTGTCAAATGGTTGCAGTTTTCCATTAAACTAATAAAATAGTTTTCCACAGATGTTTTTTTTTTTAGCCAGCCACGAGCTTCAGTACACTCATATCTTGTCAACTGTACCACACAACAGAGCTCTAAACATAATTAAATAATTGGGTTTTCACTTTACTGCTGTTTGTGTGCTGCATAAATAGTTTATCTCTAAGTTAAGCCTGACTGCTTGTGCCAAACTACCTGAGTGTAAAGCACAGGTTAATTAGTGACCTTAGTGGTTCATCCTGTCCAGGATTGTAGTTGCTGCTTCAGTGGGACTTCCACTCATTCTACCAATAACCCCATTTCCTACACAACGTGATTCTTTATGTACTAAAATGTACTATTAATGTTTGTCTTAAGCTGAGTTGTACAATTAGGTTCTCTAACAGTGTAAGGGGACCTTCCGGCAAACAGAATTGATCAGCTTTTTTTAATTACAGAAAAATGCACATGCTCAGTCTGTGGAGTGGAGGTGTAATATGCACACTACATAATTTCATGAAGCAATCAGCCTCCTTTGTGCATCAAGGGAGGATAAGCATTGCACCAATATGTTCACTGCAAGTCTTAAATGTAGCTGATAATTCAGTATTCAGCCCATTTAGGGAGACCACATTTTTTTGTTTACATACATTGACCTACCCTCATACATACATTTTAATAATGCTGACCTCTGACACAAGACAGTAGAATGCTAGGGCACAGTCACATTAAAACTTGAGATAGGACTGGACTAAGCCAGGTGCAGTAAATTGGGTTTACTTCCTTAGACTTCAGTTGCTCTTAGATTATATTCTTAGGTTAAAGCTGTTGCAAGAGCATTGTTTCCTCTGTCCCCAACCCTCCAGATTAAATCTCAAGTGACAGTAGCAGGTCACCGACAGATGACACACTTAGTTAATGGAGGGTGGAGGAGCAGGTTGGTACAGCACAAGTCACATCAAAGACATATTCAAACAGTAACACAGACCAAGACATAACAGGCATTGGCTCTTCTACTCTTGGGTCCACTCTTCCAGAACATCTTCACCGCATTGATCAATAATGCACATCATTTTGTTCCTGGCATCAGTGAATATCACCAAAGCAATTGGTATGCTTGAATGGGCATACTTGATGCAGGTACTCCAGAGGATGAGTCTTGTGCCATATTTCTGCAGCTGGTGAAGCTGCTGTACACAGCTCCGAGGGAGCGGAGTGGAGGATTGGTTTAGACAGAATGGGATGTTAGGAGAAGTACAGGACAGGGCTGCCCACTGCCCCCACCCCTACTTGTTACGCGCTGGAGCCCTTGGTGTCGAAGCTTAGCAGAGATAGGAGACTTCAGTATCGTTGTGGGGGATTCCACACACCTTATTTCCCTGTATGCAGATGTATTATTTTATCTACAGCAGCCCACTGAGGCAGAGTAGCAATCTGCGAACCTGATACTACCCTGAATTCCTCCAACTAACAGGCGCACGATGTTGCTCTTCCCGCTGGCGGTCCTGAGTGAGACCCTGAAAGGGGCTCTGGCTCCGATGGGACTGCGTTGGGGGATTAAAACATTCAGATGCCTTACAGTTATGATTGTATACTCGCTGCACAGACAGTGTCAGTACAGTGTTGATTCACTGTTGAGTGGACTGACAAAGTTGGTACACTTCTGGAACACTCTGCCGCTGTCCATGGCAGGAAGAATCGCAGTGGTGAAAATGGTGTTCCTCCCCAGATGTCTATATTATTCAGAAAGCACTCTATACGCTGTCTTGCAGGTTTTTTAAAACTCTTGACAAGACTCTTGACTTCATTGGTGCAGGCTGTGAAGAGGAGCCAGGTGGCTCTGCCATTGCTCGAGCTCAAGCAGGAACTCTGAGGGAAGGCATGGGCCTCGACAGAGCTGGAACTCTTATTATTATGCCTCTAACCGATAGCACACAACACACTGGTCAGCAGGGGAGGACAGCTGGGAAAAGAGGCTAATGCAGGGTGCCTACGGCACACATTAGTTAGTGGTGCTGCTTATGCGAAGGTCACGGAAGGCAAAAGATATTCCCTATCTGATACAATAGGTCACAGAGGTATTGGAAAGGGTGGTGACTAGGGTCTTGAAAAGGCCGCCTTTTGCTAGGGACCTCGTCATTTGGACGTTGCAGCCCTTTAGCCATATTAGTGAGGACATGTTGGTGGTGCACTGGAGGGCAGGGGGATGTGAGACATTGGGTGACCTCTACCCAGGAGAGAAGTTCCTTTTCTTCGTGGAGGCAGGGGAGGACTTTGCAGTGGGAGGCAGACAGTTCCTACAGCATGCTTAATTACCGAGCACTGCAAGGGAAATTTGGACAGATTTCCCTAGTACGCGCAGGTAGACGTAAACTCTACAATTGATGTTGACAGCCGGGACAGTGAGGCACCAGGTGGCACTTCTTTATGGAGCATTTAAGAGGAATAATATCGGGACTGAGCCCGCAGCACGTTGACTATAGGGGGGATGAATTGGCAGCGCCCTTTTCTGACAAAGAGTGGAGCGTGACCTGGGAGTTGGTGAAAAGGTTACACCCAATGCTAGGATTAAGTTGGCACACTTTAATTATGTTCACAGCACATATCTAACACTAGTTAAAATCAGTCGGATGTATATAGACAGAAGCACAGCTAGCCTGAGAAGTGGGAGAAAGGGTGCATCCTTCTTACATATGGCATGGAACTGCCCCAGTATACATGCATACTGGTCATCAGTGATCACACAGCTGCAAACAGTGACAGCAAAAGCGGTACAGAGGCTGCCCCAAGTGTGTTTGCTGCACATTGCTAAACAACCAAGAGGTGGAAAGATGCACTGGAAGTTCCTTCAGTAGGCCTTAGTCTTGGCCAACAGGAGGGTGGCCATAGGATGGCTAAGTACGAGATTCCCTTTGACTAAGATGTTGTATAGAGACGTCACAGAGTAGGAATTTGCAGAGGAAGGGGCAGATGAAAACCAATAGCTGAAATTACAAACTACAGGATGATTTAGAAATTTAGGCAACACTGTTGGACATCATGCAGACGGGGCAGTTGGTGGTAGCGAACAGGGGTTACAATCACAGGACACAGAACACTCTGACCAAACAAAAAGGCTGCCGTCAGAAGAAAGTGGGGGGAGGGGTGGCTCAACCCTGAGAGGCCTTTGGGTGAAGATAATTAATGAGATGGAAGGAGGGGTTCTCAGAAACATACACCCAGGGGCTCAGGTGTATACATAGTAATGGACTAATGATGCAAATTGTGAAGCACTTGCTGGGGGGAGGGAAGGGGATGGGACTGTGGTGGGGAGAATTCGGTCCACTGTGGCTAGTTGGAACTGGTGAAGTGAACACAGAGCGACTATAACATCTATTGTTATTTTTTGTTTCTTTGGTTGTTTGGCAACTGTGCCGTAATGCTTTGTTGTTACTTGTGAATATGGCTATGGGCTTGTTCTGGAGCAGAAAAACTAGTAATATTGAAAAAAAAATAAAAAATAAAAAATTTAAAAACCTCAAATTTTCCAACGATTTTATGTCTTTCCAGAGAAGCTACCCTAACAATTTTAACACCTTTCTCTTACAGGAACTGGATGACGGAAGCTCCAGGGGATTCTCCCTACTTAAACTCACCTATGACGGTTTTGATGCCAACCAGAGAAATGAAGATGCCTTGTTTCGGAACTACGGGCTGCTATCCTGCTTCAAGAAAGACATGCACAAAGTTGAAACATACTTAAAAGTCATGAAATGTCGACGATTGTTAGATAATAATTGCACTATTTGATTACCAAAGTATTGGGGGTTCGAAGAAAATGTAGTTTTTTAATATTTGTAGCTGTTATCCCTTTTGGAGCCATTCTTTCCAGAATAACGCAAATTTTACTATCATTGACTGTACAACGTGCTGCATAGTTCACGTTTGCTGTGTTCGATAGAAGAAAACTGCATATAAATATATATCTTGATACACATTTTTTCTGTCAAAAATAAATATGAAAAACAAAAAGGTGTGTGTAATGTATGAGCATTTGCATTTAAAATCATTGGGTATGCACGTACCATTGCCTGGTGCAATCACAGACATTAGCATATAGCGAGACGTGAAGAATTACGTTTTATAATTAGTCTAAATGTAATTATATTTTTTTACTAGGTGTCTGATTCACAAAAAAACGTAGCAAATCTGCACCTGTAGGCGCAAGTTTGTGTGAGGGCAGACTTACTACTTTTGGGGATTCATAAACATTCCCAGAAGTACGCATGAAATGATGTGCCAGGCGCATCTTTTAATACATATTTCTGACTATTTCCAAGGGCTCCTGTTTCCACTATGCAGACTTCTACAAAGCAGAGAGTTTTACATGAAAGAACGAAAACCCCTGTGCAAACGCACATTATTTCTTTTTTTTCTGTCCACTATGGACCCAACACTAGATGGGAGGAGTATGCACAGCATGTGTATCTACAGCCACACATGCCATCAAACATTTTTTTTCCTCTTGGGGAAAGTCCTGTTCCTACACACTGAGCAGATTTGAGGTGAGCCGTTCCCCAAACCTGTACTCAAGCCTTTTGCTGGAAAAAACCTCTGACAATTTCCAGGGTGAGAAGGGGGCGGAGACCTGTTTGGGAATGTAGAGTTGTTTGTGTTCCTAAACTTACAAGGCTCAACATGCCTCGGAAAAGCCACTTCCCACATACTGAATAAGAATTAAGATCACATTTGTAAATGGTATATGCCTTACTGTAATCCTGTTGTCGATACTGGCAGGTGTAAGAAAGTAGTAAGATGGTTCTTCTGGGTTGTTCATGGATGTATGAACCACAACAAATTTCTGATATCTGATAAAATCATAAATGAGAGAATATACCAGAGTGGCTGGTAGCACCTCCTGGGGCGTTACAATATGTTGCATGGATATGGGACAAACCATGCCCGTGCACAATATTACAAAAGTAAAATGCAATATCCTCAGTACAGGTGAGGGAAGATAGAGCATTGCATGGATGTATGAACCACAACAAATTTCCGATATCTGATAAAATCATAAATGGGAGAATATACTGGAGTGGCTAGTAGCACCTCCTGGGGCGTTATATGTTGCATGGATGTGGCACCAACCATGCCCGTGCACAATATTACAAAAATAAAATGTGCTATCCTCACTATAGGTGAGTGAAGATAGCACATTGCTAGGGACAATTTTGTAAGGCGGAGTCATGGTTTAAAACTGCCAGTACAGCTTTCAAAGCAATGCGGCCACCCTGCTTTTACAGATGTTATATTGTCATGTTCTGAGTATCATGTTCTGAGTATATGTAAATCGCACTATCACCAGTGATGATATTCTGGCACTTAGCAGGTGTGTGTGCACCTAGCCCTGCCTAAGGTAGTTTGGTAAATTGAAAAGTGAGGTATATATCTTCTTGCAAAATTCAAGAAGAGAGAAGGATGCTCTGATGTGGAGGGAGAGGCCATTCCATTCTTTAGGAGTGATGGAAGAGATCATCTGTTCTCCTGATGTGGTTCTGTGTATGCGTGTGATGTGTGAAAGTAAGAATCCTGCAGAGCGGAGGTGTATGGGTGGTTGCCGGAAGGAGATCTGCCTGCTCAGGTAGGTAGGACATAAGTTGTGTAGTGCCTTGAATGTGTGTGTGGTGAGTCTGGAATAGGCATTGTTGTGTATCAGGAGCCAGTAGAGCTCCCTGAGGTCTGGTGTGATGTGAGTTCTGTCTGCGAGTTTAGGATGAGTCTGGCTGATGAGTAATGCATGGTTTGTAGTCTTCTAGTGAACTGCTTGGTAATCCGGGCACTGAGGGTGTTCCCACAGTCCATCTTGATGGTGCCTAGGGCGTGAGTGACAGTTTTACTTTTGTTGCTTGGCTGCTTATTTTAGATCTTTCTCAGCATCTTCAGGGTATGGAAGCAGGATTCAGTGATGGCATTGACTTTAGCAGTCATGTCAAATTTCTCTCAATGATTATTTTGAGGTTCTTGGAACGGGCGATGGGTGTAAGTCCGAGTTTGGCTGGCCACCAGCCGGTGTACCATGATGAGGTGTTCTAGCCACAGATCACTACTTCTGTCATGTTGGTGTTGAGCTTGAGAAAGTTGTCTTTTATCTAGTTAGTGCAGGCAGTGAACTTGTTTCTTGCACTGGGTGTCTTGTATGAAAGGGAGAGTATGAGTTGTGTGTAGTCAGAGTAGGAGAGGATGTTGATGCATTTGCAGATGATATTGGCCAGAGGGATTATGTATGCATTGATGAGTGCGAGGTTGAGCGGTGAAACTTGAGGCACTCTACAAATTAGTTTGGAGCTTCCACTGAGTAAGATGACAAGCTGGCAGCTTGTGTTTTATCTTTTAATAAGGAGCAGATCCAGTGGCGCGAGAGTCCTTGGATGTCAATCTCATGCAGGTGCCTGATGAGGATGGGGTCTGACTCCGTGCCAAGTGCTGCAGATAGTTCCAGGAGAATGAGGGCTGCCATGTCTCCTTTATCAAGGATCCTGTAGTTGTCATCTGTGGCAACAAGGAGTGGCATATTTCCAACTGTCCGAGAATGTGGCTGAGTCGATGGTGGTGATGAGAATGGATGTTAGTTCTTTGCTGATCTGTAGGAGTCCTTTGATGATGGCGTTGTGTGCCCAAGGGTTAGATGGTGGTGACTCTGGCCACAAGGTCATGGACCGTTCTTTGGCCTGATGGGAAGCTGAGTTGCGACAGTGAAGGGGTACGGTTGAGGCTCCAAGTTGCTATATATGAAAGTGATTTTGTTACAGAAGAATTCTGAAAGATTGTTGCAAAGTTCATGTGAGGGAGTGATGCTGCTGGAGGTGGCAAGAGGCGAGTGAAATATTTGATGATGTCAAAGATTTCCTTGCTTCTGTTAGTGCTGGCAGGCATGGAAGTGATCTGCAAGAGCAGTGCGCTTGGTGTTCCATATCTGCTGCTGGTAGCATCTTAGGGTTGTTTTGAAGATGTATTTATTTGTGGTGTCTTGACTTGTTCTCTATTTGTGCTCCAGTTACTTGCAGTGGCGTTTTGTTAACCTGAGTTACTCTGTGTACGAACTGGGCAGTGGTCAGGCTTTTGCTGTTGGGTTCCACTTGAGGGGAGCCAGGGTGCTGGTGCATGTTGTGATCCAGCTGTTGAGGTTCTTGGTGGCTTTCGGCAAGTTGTTGTGTGCTCTGGCTGTGGGAGGAGAGGGCGGAAGCCCAGGCGTCTTCTGTGTTCAGATGAGGTGGGCGATTACGGTGGTGGTAGGTCTGTGGTGGTGATGGGTGGGTATGCCAAAAATGACAAGAGTGTGGTCTGTCCAGGTCATTGTTGCTCGCTTGTTGACTAAGATGTTGTGGATTGAGGAGAAGATTAGGTCCAATGGGCGTCTGTCGTCATGTGTGAGTTTGGTAACATGGTGCATGAGAAAAAGGTTTTCCACGAGTGCTGTAGAGTCTGGGTCGGCACCTTCATCTAGGTGAAAGTTAAGGTCTCTGAGGAGGAAGAAGGAACTGGTGTGGCTGATGAGGGGTACAATGAATGTAGTTGTGTAGCTGCTGAAATTGGTGCGGTGTCCTAGTGGTCTGTATACAAGGGTTCCGCTCAGGGAGAAGTTGGCTGTGATGCGTATCTGGAGCATGAGGTGTTCTATGTATCTGGTGGGTGTGTCTGTGTAGGTGGTGTAGCTAACGATATCTTTGAATATCATGGTATCTCCACCTCTGGACTTGTGATGACTGCCATGCCTGGAGGTCTTGTGGCTGATGGCAATGGCTGTAGTGAAATCTGGCACAGAGGTTGGGTTTAGCATGTTTCTGCAGGGACTGCAGGTCCAGGGTGTGGTTGTGCAGTAGGTCCTATGTCTCTGTGGCGCATTTGGTGAGGGAACATGCACGCAAGTGTGGCATGTTGTGTGGGTGGTGTTTAATCTGTATAAGTGGGTGCCTAATTTGTGTGGGTGTGACCGAATAGGGTGCTGTTTGTACAGAAGTGTTGGGTGCAGGGTGTCAGATACGGCATGAGAACTTGCAGGAAGTGCATGTGAACGCTTATTTCATGTTATGTGGTGCTGCAGCAGAGCAGTGGCAGGAGTTAAGAGCATGAAAGGGCACAGCAGGGTAGTCATGCATAGGGGGAGAACCTGGAAACCTGGCTCTGGGTGCCATCCAGGCACAAATGCCAGTATGTAGGAGGGTGACTAGTGCAGGGTGCATTTGGCGTAAAGCCAGTAATATCACTTCCTGTGCAGATGGATGATGGATGGGGGGACTGACCCACAGGCTGTGCAGATTGCCTGACTGTGCGGTCCCTTTAAAGGGCGGAGCGCAAAGCCTTTAAGACTGTGCGCTGCACCGGGACGCTTGCTTGTTGTAGTGCATCTTTTCCCCCATACTCAGCTGCTCCTAAATGTTGGTATCGGCGTTGGAGTTTTTTGCTGCTCCTGCCGGCGTTCCTTCTGCCTTTCGTTTCCTACTCATCCAGGACCTCAACGTCATCTGCTCCTGCTGGATTTCAGCGGGTGCGTCCTTTGGCATCAGGTTTCCTGTTTTTCTTGGCGACATGCAAAACATAAAAACAAGTAACATCGCATTAAAGCGGCAAACTCTTCAATTTGGGTAACATAATTCCAACCTGGGGTGGGCCCTGGGGGATGGCAGTCCCCAGGGCCATCAGTGGCTCCTTGAGGGGGTGCGTACACCTTCTCCAACAAGAGCCCCAGGAAGGTGGTGGTCCCCGTGGCTAAGGGGGTCTGAAACGGACTCCCTATGATTATTTTTAATATAGCCCCGGGGAGGTGGCAGTCCTTGGGGCTGTGGGGGGGGGGAGGGTCACGTGGCCTCACACCCGCATCCCAATAAACTGAAGCCCTGGGGAGGTGGTGGCCCCTAGGCTGTGGGGGAGGCTGACGGCCAGGTGCCCCCCGTTTTACTTTAAAACAATGCCCCCGGACTTGGCCCACCCGGGGCTTCAAGAAAACGAGGCACAGGAGAGCGTGCTTCTTTTTTTTATTTTCCAATTTTTGCCAGAACTGCAGCAAATCATGGCACAAATGTTTGAAAAATGCTTTTTTGCTCGGTGGGGGGGTTCCCTGTGGGACCCAGCACCAGCACTAAGGGGTCAAGGTATCAGTACCCTGGCCCCTTTTTTGTTGTGTTTTTTTAAACATTCTTTACTGCAAGTCGGGACGAGTCTCAAGATGGCTGCCAACACTTCCTGGTTTGAAGTGTTGGCAGCCAATCAGATCTCAGCACAAGATTGGAAGGGGTCGCAAATTCTTCATGTTCCTAGATATACAAATTTGGATTTTCTTAAATTTCTCAAAAAATACTGAACGGATATTCACCAAATGACAATTTTGTGTAAGTCAGTCCAGTGGCTTTGGCGCTATCGATTATCAATTTTTCCTATGGGAATTAACATTGGAAAATCTCTAAATTTCACCACCGCCTTTATCTCGGCCCTCACTTCACGGATTACCCCAAAACTTTCCAGACAGTTCAATTTTTTTGAAATTTTAATGAAGAGCCCTCAAGGGGCGTCAAAGATATAGGCAAGCAAAATGTATAAATGAAGTATGTTTCCCTGTATGAGTTAAATGAATTAACAGTTCTGAGTTCTGCTTCCTAGTTATAGCAACTAGTGGATCCAGCCAAAAGGAACCACCTATTTATTGAAGAAGTAAGGAACATTAGGTATGCAGAAGTGGGTCACAGTATTATAACAATCTTATTCAAGCATATTCCAGCTTTAGCTCTAAGCCGTGTTATTTACTTTCCAGAAGCTGTAAAGACAATCCCAGTGTCGTCCAGTGGGAGACTGGTGTCCACCTTGTCCAAGCTTCATCCCGGTGGGTCAGACGAACATTCTTATGGTCTGCTTGATTCACAGGAAAGTGGGGAACTACTTCGTGCCCATTTCATTCCTGCAAAAAGGTAGCAGCCTGTAATTCCTAACAATGGGAAACCCAGTGATGTCACATCCTGTGCAGATGAATGACGAGAAATCCACTGATGGGCGAGATTCCCCTTATAGGTGTGTCTAGTGTATGACTGCACTAGAATATGTGGATGTCTGTGAGGCATGAGGCATGAGCACTACAAAAAGTGTACTGCACAAACCATATTACAGAAAGGGCCTTCCAAGCATCTGTGGACCCTTCTGTAATACAACAGGGCTCTGAGGACGCAACAAATGAGTGCAAAGGCCCACTGCACCCCTGGGGAAATATCTCTAATATGATCAATGTTGGTGACTTTGGAAAAGCTGTGAATTGCCACTGAAATCTTCTCTGGAGGAGCTAGACCAGAGGAGATTAGACAGTCTGAGTTTTACAGCAGAGTTAAAGGAATAAGCAGGCATGTGTAGTGACTGTAGGCAGTCAATGCGAAGGGTGTGTCCTGGGCCACCGCAGTAGCGGCCCAGTTAGGCTGGATGTGGCGTGTGGGGGCTTGGTGAGCCTCACTTGCCTGGACCACTAGTCTGCCTCCTATTCCCCCATCCCTAACACACTGACTCAAGCTGGTCGGGAGTGGCTGGGCAGAGCTGTGTCAAGGAGACACACACACAGCGCTCTACACCTTTCATCATCTTCCATCAGGAGAACTAAATGGAACAGGCCAAACAATTTAACAAGTCCAAATATAAGAATCACAAGAAAGCTACAGAAAAAGGAAAATATGCGTTCAGGAAAACCAAGAAAATCTCCTCCCAACAACACTCTAGCAGGGAAGAAGAAAAGGAAACCCCAAGAATCAGCAAACCACTTCAAAACTCAGACAGCTCCTTCACTCATCGAGATAGAAGCAGACAAAGAAGTAGCAAGTCTCAGTGTTAGTGATAGTACAGAACAAGCATAAAATACTGTACTGCTGATCTCCAGTCAAAAATCTACACAAAGTTCTCCTTCTTGAAAAACACCAGATCAGCCATTTTCTCAAGAGCAATATCCAGGACCTGCAGCCACAGCTACAACCAATCTCCACTATCCACACTATAAACAGTTCATCTCTCGCAAAATCCTACCACAATGGTAGAAGTGTTATGAGCAAGACAAAGTCAAATTACAACTACTAGCAAATCCCTATCATCCCGGTGGCAATATGAGTAAACTATCCAAGCAGAGATCCATGCAGCACTTGGGCAGGACCTAGAGGCAAAAATGGCAATAAGCTATTTTAAAAGTGGACACTGCAAAAACTCAACAGTTCCTGAGGGAGGTAAGTAATAGTTAGTTTCTCACGTAAGTAAAGCACTTACAAGTTCAGTCTCCTGGGCATAGGCAGCCCACTGTTGGGGGTTCAAGTCAACCCCAAACACCCAGCACCAGCAACACAGGGCCGGTCAGGTGCAGAGGTCAAAGTAGGGCCCAAATAACATAGGCGCCTATGGAGAACAGGGGTGCTCCGGTTCGAGTCTGCTAGCAGGTAAGCACCTGCGTCCTCAGGGGCAGACCAGGGGGGTTTTGTAGAGCACTGGAGGGGTCCCAAACAGGCACACAAAGTACACCCTCAGCGGCACAGAGGCGGCCGGGTGCAGTGTGCAAAGTAGGTGTCGGGTTGTAGATAGGAAACAATGGGGAGACCCCGGGGGTCACTCTGGTGATGCAGGCAGGGCACAGGGGTGCTTCTCAGGCCAGCAACTGACTGGACTAGGAAGAGGGCCGCCTGCTGGTCACTCCTGCACCGGTAGTTGGTTCCTCTCAGTACTGGGGGCTGCGGGTGCAGCGCTCCTTCCAGGAGTCGGGTTCCTCTGTTACCGGGCAGTCGCAGTCAGAGGGAGCATCTGGATCCTCTCTGCAGGTGTCGCTGTGGGAGTGCTGTGAGGTCAACCCAGGGTGTCCACGTCATTGGAGTCGCCTGGGGTCCTCTCTGCGGTGTTGGTTCTTCTGGACACTAGGCGGGGGCGTCGGGTGAAGACGTGTGAAGACTCACACTTCCGGAGTGAGGCTGGAGACTTCTTTAAAGATGGTTTCTTTGTTGCAGTTTTGGACAAAGCCGCTGTCCTCAGGAGTTTCTTGGGGCTACATGTGTGAAAGAAATGATTTGCGACTCGCAATTTGCGACTCGCAAAACCGTAATGTGAACAGTGTCACTGACACTGTTTGCGATTGCAAGGGGGTTGCAAATGCCCTACCTCATGAATATTCATGAGGTAGGTCGAAATTTGCGACCCCCTTGGGAATGGCCGCCCTCACAGGGATGGTGGCCTGCTGGAGACAGCAGACAACCATGTCTGTGACTGCTTTTAAATAAAGCAGTTTTTTTTTTTTTTAAATGCAGCCCGTTTTCCTTAAGGGAAAACGAGATGCATTTCAAAAACAAAACATGAAACGTTTTCGTTTCACTTTTTCAGAGCAGGCAGTGGTCCGTAGGATCGATACCTGCGCTGAGAAAATGTTTTTACTGCCATTCACAAAGGGGAAGGGGTCCTCACAGTCAATGTCGTGTAAAATAGATGTAACGCGAGCTGATAACAGTCCTGGACTGTTCTTGTACCCTTGTGGGAGTCTCCCAAAAAGTTCTGAGAGCCTAAAGTGCTGAAACTTGTTACGTCCCTACTTTCAGGCCCTATGTTTTTGCAGAAAAACCCATTGGAAATATCCATGGTCGTTTTGTATTTTTTGCGCACTATATTGTTCATAAGTGTTGTGCTGTGTGCATTTTGTATAGCAAATGTGAATGTATGACTGTTTAAATGTCTTTAATCTAAGACTATTCTATATGAGTGGTTGGGTTTAGAAACAGGAAATAGTAGATTGTTCATTGCGAAACACAGGGTTCAATTACACCCTGGTATTAACATTTTTGGACGATTTCCCTCACGGGTGCTTTAGCATCATGTTTTATTGGGTTTTGGGATTGAGGTTGGGATTTAATTGGAATTACATGATAGGAGGAATCTTTATTCCACCCTACGTGGCTGCGATATAACGCAGTTGCCTGCGCTACTGCCCAATCAATGCAGTGTATTTCCACAAGCTTTCTGGGAACAAGGGGCGAGAAGGATTTTTCAATAACCTCTTCTCCATATGGGAGATCACGGACAAATTCTGGTGGCCAGTCTTTTTCGGCCAGTAAAATATCATAAATGCTGACGGCGCGGTCCCAAAAGAACAAGTTACTTACCTTTGGTAACGCCTTTTCTGGTGGATACACTAGCTACCTATGGATTCCTCACCTAATGAATTCTACCAATGCGCCAGCATTCAACGGACATTTTCTTCCCAGCTCTGCACGTCAACGAGGACGTCACAATTGCCCAACTTCATGCGACGCCGTCTGACGTCAACGAGGCAATAAGAGGTCCTCGCCGGCGTGCTGACGTCGGTTTTCACCATTTTTTACGTGCCTTCAAGGCGAACAGGTGACTACCGACTATACATACCTGACACAAAAACATAAATGAAATATAAAACAAAACCTTCATTAAAATAGAAACATCTAAATATCAACTCTACTTAAAAAGCACATATATGTACACATAAAGCAAATATATGTACACACATCTACAAATAACATCAAAAAAAAAAAATATATATATATATATATATATATATATATATATATATATATACGCATATATATACACACCTCTTCGTGTATACACACCCCAGGATATCTTGTTAAGACCAACCAGGCAACGGGGAAGCCGGTGGGACCGTGAGAAATCCACAGGTAGCTAGTGTATCCAACAGAAAAGGCGTTACCGAAGGTAAGTAACTTGTTCTTCTGATGGATACAACTCCCTGTGGATTCCTCTCCTAATGAATAGAGTCCCAAAGCAGTACCGCACTCGGAGGCGGGTGCCTGAATGGGCACACCAAGAAATCCTGCAGCATGGACCGTGCAAAATGACCATCCCTCCTGACCTCTGAGTCCAAGCAATAATGCTTCGCAAAAGTATGGAGGGAAGACCAAGTTGCGGCCTTACAAATCTCAGCCACAGGAACACCTCTAGCCAAAGCCGAAGAGGCCGACTTAGCCCCGGTGGAATGACCTCTAATTCCAGCAGGAGGAACCTTCTTTGCCAAAGAATAACACATTTTAATGCAAAGAATGACCCACCTGGATAGTGTTCTCTTGTGGACCGCCTTGCCCTTCCTCTTCCCCACGTAGCCGATGAAGAGCTGATCTTCCACTCGGAACTCTTTTGTTCTGTCAACATAGAAGCTCAAAGCTCTTCTAGGGTCAAGCCGATGAAGTCTCTCCTCTTTCGATGGATGGGGAGGAGGATAAAAGGATGAGAGCGTAATGGACTACCCTAAATGGAAGGGTGTAACAACCTTTGGTAGGAAAGCCGCCCTGGTCCTCAGCACCACTTTGTCCGCATGGAAGGAAGTGAAAGGGGGTTTTACGCTAAGCGATTGCAGTTCACTCACTCGCCTAGCTGATGTGATGGCTACAAGAAAAACAGTTTTTAACACCAAAAACCTTAAGGGGCATGAATGTTGAGGTTCAAACGGTGAACCCATCAAGAATGTGAGTACCAAATTCAGATCCCATTGAGGCATAATAAAGGGAGAGGGAGGGAACCTATTAGTAAGACCTTTCAAGAACCTTACAACTATAGGGTATTTAAACAAGGAGGGTTGATCAGGAAGGCACAGAAAGGCCGACAGCGCCGACAAATAACCCTTAACAGTCGCAACTGCACAACCCCTCTGCGCCAGGGACAACGCAAATAACAAAATGTCCAACAAATGGGCACATAAGGGATCAATTTGGTTCTCGACACACCAAGCCACAAATTTTTCCCATCTGCCAGCATAGATTGATTTGGTGGAGTGTCGCCTGGCTGATAAAATAACATCCACCACCTCTCGGTGGGGGAGAAAAGGAACTCAGATTGCCCCGTTCAATCTCCAGGCATGCCGGTGCAGACTCTGGGGGTGGGGGTGTATAACCTGCCCCTGCGACTGCGAGGTCTGTTCTGTGAGGGAGACGGAGCGGAGGGCACAGTGAGAGTTGAAGAAGGTCTGTGTACCACACCCTTCGCGGGCAATTCGGAGCTATAAGAATAACTTGCGCCCGGTCTTGGCGAATTTTCCTCAAGACCAGAGGAATCAAGGGCATGGGGGGAAACACGTAAAGCAACTGGCCGTGCCAGGACATCTGAAACGCGTCCCCAAAACCCCTTGCACTGGATACTGGAGGCTGCAGAACGGACAGTGCGCATTCTCCCAAGTGGCAAACAGATCTACCTGAGGAAATCCCCACATCCTGAAGATGTACAGGATCAGGTCCGGATGGAGACGCCACTCGTGATCGGCTGAGGAGTGCCGACTGAGACTGTCCGCAGGTACATTTTGAACTCTGGCCAGATGATTTGCTACTACGCTAATCTGATGGTCCTGAGCCCAGGACCAAAGCCATAGAGCTTCTCTGCAGAGAAGTTACGACCCTACTCCTACCTGCTTGTTGATGTACCACATCGCAGTAGTGTTGTCCATCAGGACCTATATCGACTGACCGTGAAGGGAGGGGAGGAAGGCCTTGAGAGCCAAACGTATCAACGGCAATTCCAACAGATTGATGTGAAAAATCTGTTCCACTGAAGACCAACAACCTTTGATCTCCAGGTCCCCCAGATGAGCTCCCCACCCTAAAGTGGAAGCATCTGTTATCACCGTGGTCACCGGAGGCGGCAGTGAGAACGGCCTTCCTTGGGAAAGGTTGCCGTCCACAGCCCACCATCACAAATCCGCTGCAGTGTCTCCGGAGATCGTTATCGACTCCTCGAGATCCCCTTTGTGTTGAAACCACTGCCTGCGGAGGCACCACTGAAGAGCCCTTATGTGCCAGTGTGCATGAGCGACCAACAGAATGCATGAGATGAACAGACCGAGCAGACAAAGGACCTTGAAGACTGGAACAACCGCTCCACTTTGAAACATTGGAATCAATGCCTGGAAGTCCTGAATCCGCTGAGGCGGAGGAAAGGCCCGATTCAATGTTGTGTCCAGTACAGCCCCTATGAACAGGAGGCGTTGAGAGGGCTCCAGGTGAGATTTGGGCACATTTACCAAAAAGCCCAGATCAAACAACAACTGGGTTGTCATCTGCAGGTGACGCAACACGGGCTCTGGAGACCTGGCCTTGATCAACCAATCATCCAGGTACGGGAATACCGCTACTTCCTTCCTCCTGAGATGCACTGAAACCACTGCCATCACTTTCGTGAAGTCTCGAGGCGCGGAAGGAAGACCAAAAGGAAGGACCGCAAACTGATAGTGTTGCGTCCCCACCACAAACCGGAGATACTTCCTGTGCGACTTGAGAATAGGGATATGGAAGCAAGCATCCTGCAAGTCGACAGACACCATCCAGTCTTCTTCGTTCAACGCCAAAAGCACCTGCGCTAGGGTCAGCATTTTGAACTTCTCCTGCTTGAGGAACCAGTTCAAAACCCTCAGGTCCAGGATAGGCCTCAACCGACCATCCTTCTTGGGGATCAGGAAATATCTCGAATAACAACTCTGACCCCTATCCCGCTCTGGAACCAACTCCACTGCACCTTTTGATAATAGGGTCTCAACTTCATCTTGCAAAGGGAGGGACGGGGAGGGATGGCAGGAGGAAACTCCTGAAAGGGAAGTGCATAACTTTTCTCCACAATATTGATGACCCAGGAATCCGATGTGATCAGTTTCCAAATGCGGAGAAAATGAAACAATCTTCCCACTACAGGAGAAATATGGGAAGGAATGGATGGAGGACTAAGGCTGCTTTCCCTGATGCACCTCCGCGGAGGAAGAGGAAGAGGCAGGGTGCTGCTGGGTAGCTCCTCTGGTTCGGACTCTACCTCTCCCTCTAAATGACCTATGAGGAAGAGTAGATGGTTGTTGGCCTGCAGACTGGAGTCTCTCCCGAAAGGAAGAGCCTCGACCAAACCCCCTGAACCTTCTAAATGACATGAAGGGGGTCGTGGCAGAAGCCTGCAAACCTAGGGACTTAGCCGTAACCCTACTCTCTTTGAAGCACTCTAAGGCAGAGTCAGCTTTCAAACCAAATAGTATATCTCCATCAAATGGTAAGTCTAAAAGAGTTGTTTGCTCATCCGAGGAAAAACCAGAAGACCTCAGCCAACCATGCCTTCTGGTTACAATGGATGTCCCCATTGCTCTGGCCACTGAATCTGCAGTATCTAACCCCGACTGAATGACCTGAGTCGCTGCCTCCTGAGCATCAGCCAAAAGACCCTGCATGTCCTGGGCCAAATCTGGTATCTCAGCCTTCGCAGCGTCCATCAAGGCATGAATGTATCTTCCCAACACACAAGTTCCATTAGCCGACTTCAGGGCCATACTGCAGGATGAAAAGACCTTCTTGGCTGACTGCCCCATCCTTTTCGACTCCCTGTGTGAAGGAGCCCCGAGGGAACAAACCAGAAGCTGAATGTGAGGAGCAGGAAGCCTGAACCACCAGACTCTCCGGAATCAAATACTTAGAGAGGAAGCCCGGATCCTCAGGGGCAGATCTGTACCGTCTCGCCACTGATCTACTAACTACCGTTGAAGATACTGGTTTCCTCCAAACCTCCATAATCGGTTCAGTGACAGCCTCATTAAATGGCAGGAGTGGCTCTGCAGCAGCTGAAGCTGGATGTAAAACCTCTGTTTTCACCTCAGCTGCAGGTAACGGGAGATCTAAAAAGTCTGCTGCCTTTCTTACCACGGAGTGAAATGAAGCAGCCTCCTCAGTGAATTCACCTGGAGAGGCCAAGTCCCACTCTGGGGAAGTATCAAGACCGCTGGCAGAGTCCAAGCCCTGAAAATCCCCCAGGGGCTCTGCGTTCTCGCCTTCCTCTAGGAGCTGTCTCTGATATTCTTGCTCCTCCAAAAGTCTGAGGGCCTTCCTCCTCGAGCGCAACCTGGCCTCTATCCTCAGCGTCGATAAAGAATTAGCCGACGACCCCGGCTGACGCTGATCTTCCGATTCTTCTGACACTGGATCCCTCGGCGCCATGGGAAGTCGAGCTCTCTTCGCCTGCGTCAATCGGAGTCGTGTCGAAGTAGACGGTGCCACCGGAACAGCCGAAACCACCGGCGTCAAAGGTCTCCTCGGCGACGTCAAAGGCACCAGCGCCAGACCAGCTCATCCTACCGGGCAGAAGGGCGTAAAAGGCGTCGACTTGTATTAAGCCGGAACACCCAGATCAAAAGCCAATGGACCTGAGAGACCAGCCGATGCACCGCCAGGAGCCATGGCACTAAAGATGTTGAACATCGCATTTAAGAAGGCCGCCGGATTCGCTCCTGGAGCCGGGAAGGCAGGATACCCCTACGGCATCGACTGCGACATCGGTACTGGTTCCAGCCCCTCTGACTGAGAAGGTGAGAAGGCAGGACTCTGGGCAGGCTCGTCCACCTCGAACACCGACAGCGCCGGTGACGCCTGAGGACTTTGAGGCTGTGGCGTCACTGTCGGACTGACCTCCCACGTCGAGCAGCTGGAGACCTTGAACGGGATCGATCTTTCCCTGACCGACGTCGGGAATCATGAAGATGGCGAGAGTCATGATGGCGCCGTTTTTTGTGCGAAGATTTTGAAGAAGATCTGTAATGTCGATGTTTTTCCTTCTTCGACTTCGCTAAAAAGAGCTTGGCTTCACGCTCTTTCAAACGCCTTTGGATTCATTTGCTGACAGGAGCCACACTCTTCCACGTCGTGTTCTGAGCTTAAGCACCATAAACAGTCACTATGCAGGTCCGTGATGACATACGACCTCCACATTCCCTGCAAGGCTTGAAGCCGGACTTCCGAGGTGCAGGCATTTTAACTGGAAAGTATCTCTTCCGAGAAACAGTAGCTACCCAAGAGCCAGGAGAAAAAAACATTACTCGAAGGCACGAAAAAAAGGGAACTGACGTCAGCACGCCGGCAAGGACCTCTTATTGCCTCGATGATGTCAGACGGCGTCGCGTGAAGTCGGGCAATTGTGACGTCCTCGTCGACGTGCAGAGCTGGGAAGAAAATTTCAGTCGAATGCTGGTGCATTGGGAGAATTCATTAGATGAGGAATCCACAGGTGGTTTTATCCATCAGAAGATAGCATCTATTGTGCGTTCAATGTCTCCCTCCAACTGTATAGTTACTTTATACACCCTGTCGGGTGTGGAGACACGCATGTCCACAGTCTCAACTTGTAAGAAGTCATCAGTTGCTATCACCTGCAGATGCTCTTAAAGATGCCTATGAACTATTGTGACATCTGCTGCACTGTTGTACAAGTTACTTACCTTTGGTAACGCGTTATCTGGTAGAGAGACAGACTAGCCGCAGATTCCTTATCTTAGAATTCTCCCCCAGGCATCAGACTGGATCCGGGAATTTTTCCTCAGCAGTACTGCTGCGCGTGGGTAGAAGGTGTCTAGCGACTCCGCAGCCATGTCCTCCATGGACATGACATCAGTGGAGTCCATATATTCCTTCCTCTGACGTACTTTAAAGACGCAAAACAATGCAAAGCCACAGAGAAACTGGCAATGGAATAGAAATACAGTGCAATAGTATATATGCCAACCAGAAGAAAAAGAGATGTCTTGAGGCATAGCAGAAGAACAAAACACCCAAAATCACTGTAAGAGAGACTGAAGAATACACAGTTTGCAAGCGGGGGATGGATGGGTCAATAAGGAATCTGCTGCTAATCTGTTTCTCTACCAAATAAGGCGTTACCGAAGGTAAGTAACTTGTCCATCTCATATAGAGACAACTAGCCGCAGATTCCTCATCTTATATAAGATACCTAAGCAATCCCAACCCATGGCAGAGGGATGCAAACTGACCAGAGCAGTCTCGCAAGAACAACCCAATAACACAGAGGAAGAACCAGACTCCAGACAGAGTGGGAGAGAGAAAAACATAAGTGAGTTATGGCTGGTAAGGAAAAGCCTGCACCAGAGGCTAGGCAGCAACCACACCCCTAGGGAAGGTACACTGTGAACAAACCAGCAGGACCAGGGAATGGAACCCTGTAAGGGGCACCATAAAAGACACACACACGTGAAAGAAAACGCGTAAAAGAGGTAAAGTAGAAAGACTAGCATAACTGGGACATACAAAAATCTCACAGGCAGAAGGACATAGTACTCCAGTCAGAGAAGCAAATGAAGACTGGATGGTGAGCTCAGATGGAGCAGAGAAGCAGCACCAGGCCCAAAAAGGACAATAAATTGGGAAACACCAGGAAGGCCTCGCGCAAGTGCAAAGTCTATAGATATACACCAGGTAGAGTAAGGAAAGGAAAGGAAAGGAACGGAAAGGAGAGGAGAGGAGAGGAGAGGAGAGGGGAGGGGAGGAGAGGAGAGGAGAGGAGAGGAGAGTAGAGGAGATGGGAGGAGAGGAGAGGAGAGGAGAGGAGAGTAGAGGAGAGGAGAGGAGAGGAGAGGAGAGAGAAAGAGCACTGAAAGAGAACCGGAACAACAAGGTGAAAGAAGCAGGCGTTCCAGTATGAACTCAGAGCACAATGGGGAACAGGCTCAAGACTGATTTGCATATGGCTAGGTCCAAACAGGGGTGGCATGGTGAGCAAAAGAATGATGGATTAAACCCAGATCTGCGACTGGGGGTGAGTGGTTGAAAAGTTTCAGCACTCCGTCCATCATCCTTTTGTGTTGCTAAAGACAGGGAAACTGGACGCAGAATTATCAAGTCAAAGAGCTGTGCAATAGAAGGCACAGATAACAACGGAAGGAGCCTAGTAAAATGTAAGAGCGTTGGAGAGATATGAACCCCTGGAGAGGGAAAGCCTGCTACACAAAAACAGTAGACCTAGCCACCAAGCTAGAGCTCTTTAAAATCATAAAGACACCAATTTATGACACTCTGTACGGAATATGAAGGGAGGAAGATTTGGCATCTGAGACTCATGAAGGGACAAAAGTCCGAAAAAAGTGAGGGTCTGTGAACAGGTCCTGAAGGACGGAAAAAGATACTGAAAGACAACCATGGCCCATGCCAAGGAAGAAAGATAGGAAACATGCAAAGTGTCAAGAACAACAGCAGTAAGAAAAAACTACAGAACTATCCCGGAGGCAGAAGGATTGTGGGTCTTGGAGAGATCCGACAGGATTAATGGAAAGTAATAATGACCAAATAGTCAAAAACACTAGGGAAGAAACCCTAGAAGCATGCCCAGAAGGGGACCAACTCATGTGGTCCATGAAATACCAAACAATGGAAGGAATACCGACAACAGGTCCCAAAAGGTATTACACCTACCAGGCCATCACTATGAACAATGAAGGCAAGGGACTAAAAGGGCATCAAGCAAGTCGTAAATCTTGCAGAAGCCAGTAGTGGAAGTAGCACCATACCCAACCTACTGAAGTGGGGGGGTGGGAAATAGAAAGTGTTGCCAGGAATGAAATCCAAGAATAAAGGATACCTCCGGGAAGGTGAAAAAGAGGAAGCGCACTGCCTGAAGAAGAGGGAGTATGAGAAAAGAACCCACAACATCCTGTGGAAAAGAAAGCAAGAAACTGTGAACAGCAGCATGGGGAGGACCCAGCTCAGGATGTGAACAGAGGAAAAACCCCATAGTGAAGAGTACAGTATCAGTACAGTACTACAGTATAAATGCCAAACGCTAAAGATTTCCCCCCCCCCTTTCAAGGCAACCTAAAGGCACCTTGATTTCATAGGAGGGATATGAAGCATTGATCTATAGGTGTCTATGACACCAAAGGCACAAGACTTGACCCCTGAGCTACAGCTCCTGGTTGAGTTGGGGAACCAGTGCCTCGAAAGGCAGAAAGCACAATCATTGAGCGAGGGCGGAATGGTCCTGGAAGAAACGTGATCAACAGTGAACACCAAATTTTTGCAGCCCCTGACAGCAGTGGTGGGAAGTGAACCCCTGTCCTGGGGAGCCTGTATCACGAGTGGCAGAAGACCTTGCCACTGAACCATAGCTCCCTGATCCCAAAAGACAGGGAGTGGAACATGCAACAAGCACAATATGAGGCCGTAGCAGAGAAAAAGCAGAAAATGGAAAATAAACCTTCCTAGGAAGAGATCCAGAGGTAAAGACCCTACCAAAAGTAGGCAAGAATTGGCTCCCGAAGGAGTACAACAATATATGTCCACATGGGGAATAAAACAAGAGAAATGCGTAAAACAGCATCCACTACCAAAGCTCAAAGAGCGAATGTCCAACCCAATCTTTTAGCAACAGAGATGAAGGGCAAAGTGCCCAGGGTAAATCAAAGGAGAGGCAATGTTGGAAGGTACGCACAACAGAAAGAAACACACGAACCGTGCTAGAAAAAGACCCAGTGAAGGCAGACTTTCTGCCAGCAAGCAGGCCAAATGAGAAGAGGGCACTCTGCCCATCTCAAAAGTAGAGACACAAGGTAATAAAAGGGAGAGTTAAAACTCACCAAGAAACCATAGAGGACCATACGGTTATGGCTGCGAAAATAACCCCCTGTACAAAGGAGGCTGCACCAGCCGAGGCACAGGCTATGGTCCAGAACCACTGCTCTGCTGAAATGAGCAGCAGAAGAGAAAAGCGCTGTGCATGCTAAAGGAAGCGCAAAAAGATCCAATGGGGATGACAAAAACGCAACCAAAATAGGAGTCTGAAATGACCCAACTAAATTAACAAACGCCAGCACAATAGAGAAGGGGTTAGAATGCTCAAACCTGAGAGGAACATGACAGTTCACAAAAAGTCGCAACAGATGAGGACGTGTGCTAGAAGAGGAAGGACACTAGTCCATGGGAATCACAGAAATGACGCAAGGCAGAATCTGCATGCGCCCCAAAAAGCGACTTGCAATTAAATGGCATATCAAGGAGAGAATCTCATACCAGAGATGAGAAGTTGGAAGCCACTAACCAAGCCCTGCAATGTATGGCAACAGAAGTAGCCATGATCCGTCCAGGGGAGTTGGTAGAATCCAGACCGGAACGAACTACAAGTCGAGCAGCCTGTTGACCATCTGTGATCAAAGACATCAGAGCAGGGCGAACATCGTCAGAAAGCGATCGTAGTAAACATTCCACAGAACCCCAAAGAGCAGAGGAAAAGCGGGCCAATACAGAGGAAGTATTGATGGAACAAAGAACGGTACTAGAAGAGGTGAAAATGTGCCTCCTGGCAGCATCCAGCTAGCAAGGGTCCCTGTGCGGCTTAGTAGGTGGAACATGTTCCAGAGCAGAAATGCCCTAATCAGGTTGGGTAACAAACCCCCAAGGGTTAGGGTGGTAGTGAAGACACAAGGGTCTGTCTGTGCCAGCCGATGCCTGTGTGAAACAGAACGATCCACTGAAGGACCAGAGAGAGGCTGAGTCCAGACACCTAGAAGGATGTCGTAAAGAGCCATGCAAAAAGGCAGAACTGGTTTGGTGTTAGACTGATCCGTGTTAAAAGACAACAACGGGTCAATAGACAATTGCACCATAGGAAGATGCAAGTTTAAAACGTCAGAAACCCGCCTCAAAAAATCTGCAAATGCAGTGCTGGCTCCCATCACCAAGCCAGGAGATGAGAGCAGGCTAGATGCTGGGGAGGAGTCTAGACCCCTAGCATGTCCTAAATCAAGCACCCAATCTGAGGAAGAACCTGGAATGGTGCAACGGGGTTAGAAAGTGGACCCTGCACAGAATCCTCATGTAAATTCCCCAGAGAACGAGAAGACGCTGAAGAGCGCACAGACGCTTGGGAAGACCTACCTTGAGATGTCGAGGGTGCAACTAAGGTCGACGGAACCATCCGAGAACGACTCCTGGAGTGCTCCTGGGACCGCGAAGACGAAGACGGACTGCGACATTGGCACGAATAGGACTTGTCCGCTCCTGCCGCAAGGAGCTTCATGTGACGCTCCCTCAAAGACTTCGGCTTCAGATGATGGCAGGCGTCGCAGTTGTCGACATCATGAGACCCTAGACACCACAAATGGACAGAATGAGGATCCGTGGCCGACATCTGCTGGCAAAAGGATCCACAGGGCTCAAACCCAGAAGGCATATACACTATTACTGTAATAGATATTTGCAATAAAACAAGAAACCTCTGTCGGGTAGAAGAAGCCAAAAGGGCCCGTGGTACTACAATACACCGGATCCACGTTGCTGCATTAGCGTGTCGGAGAAGGGAATACATGGACTCCGCTGATGTCATTTCCAGGGACGACATCGTGGTGGAGTCGCTCAACGCCTTCTACCAAAGCGCTGAGGTACTGCTGAGGAAAAATTTCTGGACCCAGTCTGACGCCTGGGGGAGAATTCTAAGATAAGGAATCTGCGGGGAGTTGTCTCTATCAGATTTGCAGTGCCAATGTCCACTTCCTGTTCTTCAATAAAGCCCTCTTCCTGAGATGCATGTCGAATTGCAACTGCTGCCACTTTTTTCTTTCCAAACTGTGGTTTTTGTTGGGGAAGTTTCTCTTCTTTCTTAATGGAATTTTCAGACAAACTTTGTGAGTCCTTTCTTGGTTTCAATTACTTTGTTCGCTGTTCTGACCGCCCACCTCTCTCACTGCGTTTTTCCGGTGAGTCCTGAAAGGAACGAGATGGGCATGTACCAGTATATTGATATCTGTCAGGTGTTTTTATATTATCTCTATTTCTAAGATTATATCTATTTTGAGGGGTCTCTGACTGTGGAGATTCTCCCCTTACTTTTTTAGGTGTTTGTTGTTTTCATCAGTGTGTGTTTATTGTGCTGAGATGTTTGATATCAAATTTCCCAGTATTCAGCGAAGACAATATGTTGCTGTGGGGTTTGTAATGACAGACCCCAAGACCATTTACTCAATATGGCTACACTGCACTTACAATGTCTAAGAATGGACTTAGACACTGAAGGGGCATATTGCTTATGCAACTATGCCCTCACCTATGTTATAGTGCACCATGCCTAGGGCTGTAAGGCCTGCTAGAGGGGTGCCTTACCTATGTTACAGGCAGAGGTTTGTGGGTATGGCACCCTGAGAGGGGTGCCAGGGAGACTTGGGCTTTTTCTCACCACCAGTACACACAGGCTGCAAGGCAGTGTACATGTGCTGGGTGAAGGGTCCCCTATGGTGGCATAATACATGCTGTAGCCCTTAGAGACCTTCCCTGGCCACAGGGCCCTTGGTACCATGGGTACCTTTTACAAGGGACTGAACTGAGTGCCAGGGTTGTGCCAATTGTGAAAGCAAAGGTACAGTTTTAAGGAAAGAACACTGGGGCTGGGGCCTGGTTTGCAGGGTCCCAGCCCACTTTCAATCAAAGTTGGCATCAACATTAGGCAAAAAGTGGGGGGTAACCATGCCAACAGTGGCACTTTCCTACAGAAAGACTTTGCCACTTTTCTAGCTCAACGTTTATGGCACTGTGCTAATCTTATGCTTAAAACCTCTGCCAGAAAACAGACATTTATTCATGAAAACCCCCTACCTATTCCTGAACCCCACAAAACCCTTCTACCCCTCTTCGCCCATCTCTGAATCCTCAAACCCTTTGACCTTTACTGAACCCTTATAAACTCTTATTACCCCTTACATATTCCTGAATCCTAAAAACAATCAATCAATCAATCAGATTTTTCAGACCACACCACTCACCCGGAGGGTCTCAAGGCGTTTTGGGGAATGTGCTCAGGGTTCAGTCGAAGAGCCAGGTCTTCAGGTCCTTCCTGAATTAAGGTAGAAATGGTGACTGTCTGAGGTGGTGAGGGAAGGTGTTAAAACATTTTGCCGCAAGGAAGGTGAGCGATCTCCCTCCAGTCGAGGACTTCTTTATGCAGGGTACGGTGGCGAGCAACTGCTGGGAGGAGCGGAGAGGTCTGGCAGGGGAGCAAAAGGTGATGCAGTCGTTGAGGTAGCTGGGTCCAAGGTTATGGAGGGCCCTGTTGGCATGTACAAGGAGCTTGAAGTTGATCCTCTTATCGATGGGGAGCAAGTGGAGATCTCTCAGGTGTCCTGTGATGTGTTCTGGGCGGGGATGTGCAGGACAAGTCTGGCGGAAGTGTTTTGGATTTGTTGTAGCTTACTCAGGTTCTTCTTGGTGGTTCCGGCATAGATGGCGTTGCCGTAGTCAAGTCTGCTTGTTATCAGGGCTTGTGTCACGGTTTTGTGGCTGTCACTTGGGATCCATCTGAAGATCTTTCGCAGGAGTCGGAGGTTGTGTAAACAGGTGGAGGCGACGGAGTTGACCTGTCTCGTCATGGTGAGCGCTGAGCCAAGGACGATGCCAAGGTTGCATGCGTGCTCTGTAGGGGTGGGGGGAGGGAGATGTGGCAGACTGCCAAGTTCTGAGGGCCACCAGGAGAACTCCCAGGTTGAGGAGGAGGGTCCCAGGATGAGGATCTTGGTCTTGTCGGAGTTTAGCTTAAGGCAGCTCTCCTACATCCAGACGTCGACTGCTTCCATCCCATCTTGGAAGTTCTTCTTGGCCATTATGGGGTTTTCATTCAGGGAGATAATCAGCTGGGTGACGATGTTCAGTCCGTAGTTCCCAGCGACTTGGGCTAGCGAGGCCATGTAGATGTTAAACAGCGGGGGACTCAACGAGGATCCTTGGGGTACTCCACAGCTGATCTCTGTAGGTTCTGGCAGGTGTGACAGGAGTCTGACTCTCTGCATTCTGCCTGTCAGGAAGGAGTGTATCTACCGAAGGGCCTTACCGCGTATGCCTGCTGTGTGGAGTTTGGCGCATAGGGTGCGGTGTGACACTGAATCGAAGGCAGCCGATAGGTCTAGTAGGATGAGGGCTGCTGTTTGTCATCGGCCGAGAAGAGAGGTGATGTCATCTGTAGCGGCGAACAGGGCAGTCTAGGTGCTGTGATTAGTTCATAAATTCTGTTCGGGAGATGTCCAGAATATTGTTGTCCTCGATGTCTTGGTGGAGCTGAGCGTTGATTGCTTATTTAGTGACCTTGACTGGGAAAGGCAGCAGCGAGACGGGCAGTAAGTCTTGTGATCCGTTGGGTCGGCTGTGGGTTTCTTCATGAATGAGTGGATTTCAGTGTGCTTCCAGTCCTCATGGAAGGTAGCAGACTCTAGGGAGCAGTTGATGGTCTTGGGGAGTTCGGGTGCAATCAAGGCCCTGGCCTTGTTGAAAATGTAGTGGGGGCAAGGGTCGGCGGGGGCTCCAGAGCAGATGCTGCTCATGATGGAGTGATTCTCATCCATTGTGAGGGGGTCCAGGCGTGCAGGGACAGTGGGGGTTTGGTGGATTCGGGCTGGGGTGTTGGTGAGTTTGGAGAGTCTTGGGGTCCAAAGCTGTCGTAGATATCCTTTATTTTCCGACGGAAGAAGGCAACTAGTCAGTAGCAGAGGTCCTGGGATGGAGGGACGTTAGGGGCCTCAGCTTGTGGTTTGATGAATTCCTTGATGACAGCAAAAAGTTATTTTGTGTTGTTATTGGTGGCGTTGATATGGTCCTGCAGGGCGGTAGTTCTGGTGGATCTGATGAGGCCATGGTGTGATCTTGTGGCGGATTTGAGAGCTGCAAGTTCCTCTGGGGATTTGCTGTTCCTCCATTTCTTTTCCAGTTTCGTTTCCCTGTGGTCGATCGGAGTGGAGCTACAGTGTTGGCGCATTTGGCGATCTATTGGCGGAGTGTAGGAAGTTGGCTCTGTATATACTATTTCAAAGTAAGGAATAGTGTGCACAGAGTCCAAGGGTTCCCCTTAGAGGTAAGATAGTAGCAAAAGTAGATAATTCTAATGCTCTATTTTGTAGTAGTGTGGTCGAGCATTAGGCTTATCAGACGGTAGTGTTAAGCATTTGTTGTACACACACAAGCAATAAATGGGGAACACACACTCAAAGACTTACTCCAGGCCAATAGGTTTTTATATTGAAAAATATATTTTCTTAGTTCATTTTAAGAACCACAGGTTCAAGATTTACAAGTAATACATTAAATGTAAGGTACTTCACTTAGATACTTCAGGAACTTTGAATAAAAGCAATATCACATACAGTCTTTGTAAAAATGGCAATACGCTATTTTCAAAGTGGACACAGTGCAAAAATCAACAGTTCCTGGGGGAGGTAAGTGAAGGTTAGGTTTGAAGGTAAGTAAAACACCTACAAGTCTCAAAGTTGGGGCATAGGTAGCCCACTGTTGGGGGTTCAAGGCAACCCCAAAGTTACCACACCAGCAGCTCAGGGCCGGTCAGGTGCAGAGGTCAAAGAGGTGCCCAAGACACATAGGCTTCAATGGAGAACAGGGGTGCCCCGGTTCCAGTCTGCCAGCAGGTAAGTACCCGCGTCCTCAGGGGGCAGATCAGGGGGGTTTTGTAGGGCACCTGGGGTGACACAAGAAGGCACAGAAAGTACACCCTCAGCGGCACAGGGGCGTCCGGGTGCAGTGTGCAAACAGGCGTCGGGTTTTAGATAGGAAATAATGGAGGGACCCGGGGGTCACTTCAACGATGCAGGCAGGCAGAGGGGGGGCTCCTCAGGGTAGCCACCACCTGGGCTAGGCAGAGGGTCGCCTGGGGGTCGCTCCTGCACTGGAGTTCGGTTCCTTCAGGTCCTGGGGGCTGTGGGTGCAGTGTTGGTTCCAGGCGTCGGGTCCCTTGTTACAGGCAGTTGCGGTCAGGGGGAGCCTCTGGATTCTCTCTGCAGGCGTCGCTGTGGGGCCTCAGGGGGGTCGTCTCTGGTTACTCACGGGCTCGCAATCACCGGGGAGTCCTCCCTGAGGTGTTGGTTTTCTGCAGGTCGAGGCGGGGGCGTCGGGTGCAGAGTGGAAAGTCTCACGCTTCCGGCGGGAAACATGAAGACTTTAAAGTTGCTTCTTTGTTGCAAAGAAGTTGCAGGTTTTTAAACAGAGCCGCTGTTCACGGGAGTTTTTTGGTCCTTGGGTGCAGGGCAGTCCTCTGAGGCTTCAGCGGTCGCTGGTCCCTGTTGGATGCGTCGCTGTTGCAGTTTTCTTCGAAGTTGGGAGACAGGCCAGTAGGGCGGGGGCCAAAGCAGTTGTCGTCTCCGTCTTCTCTGCAGGGCTTTAGGTCAGCTGTCCTTCTTCTTGTTAAGGTTGCAGGAATCTAGTTTCCTAGGTTCTGGGGTGCCCCTAAATACTGAATTTTAGGTCTGGGAGGGTAGCAGCCAATGGCTACTGTCCTTTTGAGGGTGGCTAAACCCTCTTTGTGCCTCCTCCCTGAGGGGAGGGGGCACATCCCTAATCCTAGTGGGGGAATCCTCCAAACTCAAGATGGAGGATTTCTCAAGGCAGGGGTCACCTCAGCTCAGGACACCTTAGGGGCTGTCCTGACTGATGGGTAACTCCTCCTTGTTTTTCTCATTATCTCCTCCAGCCTTGCTGCCAAAAGTGGGGCATTGGCCGGAGGGGTGGGCATCTCCACTAGCTGGGATGCCCTGGGGTGCTGTAACAAAAGGGGTGAGCCTTTGAGGCTCACTGCCAGGTGTTACAGTTCCTGCAGGGGGAGGTGAGAAGCACCTCCACCCCGTACAGGCTTTGTTCCTGGCCACAGAGTGACAAAGGCACTCACCCATGTGGCCAGCCACATGTCTGGTGTGTGGCAGGCTGGCAGAAACTGGTCAGCCTACACTGGAAGTTGGGTATGTTTTCAGGGGGCATCTCTAAGATGCCCTCTGGGTGTATTTTACAATAAATTGTACACTGGCATCAGTGTGCTGTCCCAGTTTTCAGTGCAGCCATTATGGAACTGTGGAGTTCGTGTTTGACAAACTCCCAGACCATATACTCTTATGGATACCCTGCACTTACAATGTCTAAGGTTTTGCTTAGACACTGTAGGGGCATAGTGCTCATGCACATATGCCCTCACCTGTGGTATAGTGCACCCTGCCTTAGAGCTGTAAGGCCTGCTAGAGGGATGACTTACCTATGCCACAGGCAGTGTGAGGTTGGCATGGCACTCGGAGGGGAGTGCCATTTCGACTTAGTCATTTTCTCCCCATCAGCACACACAAGCTGAGAGGCAGTGTGAATGTGCTGAGCGAGGGGTCCCTAGGGTGGCACAAGACATGCTGCAGCCCTTAGAGGCCTTCCCTGGCATCAGGGTCCTTGGTACCAGGGGTACCAGTTACAAGGGACTTACCTGGGTGCCAGGGTTGTGCTAATTGTGGAGACAAAGGTACAGTTTAGGGAAAGAACACTGGTGCTGGGGCCTGGTTAGCAGGGTCCCAGCACACTTTCAAATCATAACTTAGCATCAGCAAATGCAAAAAGTCAGGGGGTAACCATGCCAAGGAGGCATTTCCTTACACAGAGGTTGCGTTGGGGGGTGGTGAGTTGCTGAGGGTGTTGACGAGTTGCTCCTCTGTGGTCTGGTTCAATTTCCTGTGGTGGGGGTGGTGTAGGTGTGAACTGTAGGTGTGGTGATGGAAAACAAGATGCAGTAGTGGTCAGTCTAGTCTAGCGGTGTTGAGTCGTTGATGGTGATGTTGCTGCTGGCAGAAAAGATGGGATAGAGTGTGTGTCCGGCGATGTGCGTTGGTGAGGTGACCAATATGTAGTTGGTGGAGGCGAGTGCATGGTGGCCTATGAGGTTAACAACGGAGTCGCTGAAGGCTGGGCGTGGGCCTGGTGGTCTTTAGATGAGGGTGCCGGTGATAGTGGTCTTCAGGGTGACGTGCACTTGGAAGTGGCGGTGCGCCATGAAGGGGGGGCGGTGTGAGTGTTCCTGTGTTTTTATTGGTAGGACGAGGGTGGTCTTGTTAGCTAGTCTGCTGCCCGGTCTGGAAGGTCAGTCCTTGTGGAGCAGTTTGTAGTCACTGGGGATGGCAATGGCGATATCCGGTTCGGATGCTGTGTTTGTCCATGTCTCGGTGAGGGATGTTAAGGATGCACTTGAGGTGGTCTGGAGGGGTTTGTGATGGTTCTGAGGCTGGGAGGTCTGGTGCTTGGAATGCTGAGAAAGTGCAGTGGCAGTTGCAGTAGGAAAAAGGTGTGTGGGTGCTTCTAGGGGATGCGAGGTGACAGGAGGTTGAACGTCCTGGACTCAGTGCATGGAGGGTTTTGGAGTCGTATCAGATGGTGTGAGAGCCAAGGTCTGTGGCACTGGGCGCGGTCCAAGTGCGGCTGGTCTGAGACTAGCTTGCCTTTGGAGTGCCCTTTACGTGGCTACACAACAGCGCCCCAACAGAAGGGGAGGGTTGGTGAGCTGGGAGAACAGGAAAACATTTTGAGCGCAGGGCTGTGGGAACAGCAGCGGCAGGGAGCAGGAAGAGTGCAGTAAGTGCAGAGGGAGCAGAAAAAGGAGTAAAACAGCAAAACAGCAAAAAAAAGAGAAAAAGAAGGAGAGACAGACAAACCAGACAGACACAGATGGCCACTAGGCCGCCAGGGATAAGGCACAGGCTGCTACCTGCGGGTGGAGGCGGGACTCGGACACAGAGCCAGCAGGCTCTGTCAGGCACAAAAGCAGCAGCAGTTGCCAGGCAGGAGGGAGCGACAAACACTAGCTAGAAAGGTCAGTGAAGTCCCTTACCCAATTCATCCCTGATCTAAAAAAAAACCTTAGTACCTTTACCCATCCCCAAATCCTTTTTAAGTGACATAATTTAAATGTACAGACATACACATGTGTGTGCATGAATATGTGTGTTTGTGTTTATAAATTAATGGACTAAAAAAACGAAGGTGACAGGGATGTTATAGTTAGATTCAAGTTTCACACACACAAAACCCTAGAAATTTAAAAATTGTAGTTATACTTATCTCATGAAACTATAACTCGTGTCCGGCGGGAATTATAACTTGTGTGTCCGCCATGAACAGTTTTCTCATCAATAATTTTGTTACAAATACTGCAGTGATATTATCAATGATTTCATAGATGTCATGACTGAAGTAATATGGGGGGTAATTAGCACTGCATGGCAAGGGCATGAGGAAAATGAAGACTTAAAACATATTGTATATCTAGAAGGTTGGGTCTGCAAGAGTCTAGTGTGAGTCTCACTGGGGTTCCAGTCTAAAAAAAAAAAAGAATGTTCTTTTTGGCCCAGGGAGCTTTTTTTCCCCTGGGCCATCTCGCTCCTGCAGGGGTCTGACTCTAACTGGGTGCTAGCAACATGAGAAATATGTTGTTGGCAGCCATAACAAGACTTGGGGACTTAGATCCTTGTCCTGGACTTGTTAAAAATATATATAACATAAGGGGGACACCCAACTCACCCAGGCCCCATGGAGTGGACTCAGAGGGACTACTGTTGGATTGCAGCAAAAAACTAAAAAACAAAACGGCAACCTGGCGCCGCATTGTTTAATTAAGGGGAGGGGGCTTGAAGCCCCCTCTCAAGCTGTTTCCGGCCCTGAGGACTCTATTCCCTGTAATCCAATTTCATCATTTAGGAGGAGAGGTGCGAAGCCCCCTCCCTAAGCTGTTTTCAGCCCAGGGACCCCATCCCCTGGGGCCCAATTACACTAATAATGGGGGCACACTGCCCCCCTCCTTGAGAAGTTTTCGCCCAGGGCCCTATACCTCAGGGCTCAATTTATTTGGGGGAGAGGTGGCCACATTCCCTGAGCCTTTATAAGGTCCCAAGGACCCCATTCTCCTAGGCCGTAATTTACAATAAAAGGGTGGGGACCCCCTTTCTGGACCTTTATTGGTCCCAGGGACCTCATTCCCTGGGGCCAGCTCACTTACTGTGTCCGAAGGAGCCCACCCTGGGGACACAGTAGTGTCCCTGCCTGCGCCGGCGTGGGCAGTGAAAAATGTTTGCTCCCGTCTATTGGGAGCATCTTTAAATCTCTGGCCAAACGGAAGTAGCTACAAAGCAGGCTACTCCGTTTCCCTGCCCACAATGATGCAGGTAGGGAAACAGAACAAGATACTGCGCCCACTGGGAGGAAGCAGCATAAGTAGCTGCTCCTTTCAGGTGGGAGCACTGCCGTCTCCTGCATCACGCACCATGTGGGGAGCTGGCTCCGGCTGACGGAGCTCTAGGGCTCCCCCCGCTGCTCCAGTGTGCATGGTTGTGCCCTGGGTGGGCACCCACTTGTAATAAAAGCAGGCCCCAGGCAATGGGGTCATACTAGGCTGGGGAAGGTGGCTGCACGGCCCCCTCCTCTTTTAATATATATACAGCCATAGGGATGGGGACCCCTGGGCCTAATGAGTTTCGAGGATAGAGGCTATGCAGACCCCTCCCTATTAAAAGAAGCATTTGCTTGAGTTAGAGCTATTAGCGTTGTAAACCCCTAAACAGACTTTTCTTGCCACATAAATTGAAAATGAAAAGTAATAGTTTCACATAAGCAAGCCAATTCAAAGCGGCACAGCATCAGCATGAAGCAGTACACAGTAGGAAAAAGAAGTTTGCTTGCAGTCAAACGTATCGGCAAAAGTGCAATTATCCATGTAACAGGGGCGATGTCCAAGGCGATAACTAAACCGCCTCAAGGAGGGACAAAGGTAAAGCATTTACCAACGAAAATAAAGGATTTTTGAAGGGCAAGCCCATGAAGGAGCGATAGTGATGGGCGTGCGGTGGGAGTGGTTAAAAGCCCAGATACATACCAACACATCGGAAAAGCAGCGCTTGCGTACTGCTGTGCTCGGCCTAAAAAGGGCCCCGGGGTCCCAAAGGTCTGAGAAGGATTGGGGAGGGGTGCTGCACGCAACCTCCTATTAGATTTTGGTGCAAGGGGATGGGGTCCCCTGAGTCTACAAAGGTTTTGGGAGGGGGCACACCCCCTCCATTAGTATATATGTTTTGGCCCCACGGGATAGGTTTCCAGCTGCCCAAAGGCGAACCCTACACTGCGCACGCCACAGTCTGTTCGTGGTGTGTGGTTGGCAGCCTACTGGAGGTTTGGCCCCAGGGTCGCACAGAGCAAGCCCAATGCCCAACCCCCACTGTGTATGGCCAAAGACTGTGCGAAGGGATTTGCTGCCTGTGGAGAATTGGAAGCAGTGCATTGCTGCAACACTGGCCCTATGGCTAACCCAAAGGCTGTGCGCGTCGTGATCTTAGCCCTGTTGCACACCCCCTGCTGTGCACAGCCAAAGGCCATGTGCAGTGTAGGTTTGGCTGCCATTATTTTGGGTGGAGGTGGGCCGCTACCCTGAGCTTTTAAAAGGTCCTGTGGACCCCCATCCACTGGGGCGTAACTTACAATAAAAGGGCAGGGCACCCTTCTTTGAGAGATTGGCCCGGGGACCCCATTCCCAAGGTACGGTTAACTTACTGTGTACCAGGGAGCACACCCCAGGACACAGTGACTTCCATGCCTGCACCGGCAGAGAAACAAATACAAGAATAAAAGAAGGTCCCAGAGGATAGGGTCCCTGAGGCCATAATAGGCGCAGGGAAGGGGGGCCCCTCCCTTTTAATATAGCCCTGTGGGATTGGGTCAACAGGGTCTAATAAGGGTCAGAGAGGGTGGGCTGCGCGACCCTCCGGTCCCCTTATGATATAAATGCAGATATGGGGGGTGGTGTCCCCAGGGTCCAATGAGTTTCAGGGAGGGAGAGCACGCGGCATCCTCACCTTTTTCAAAATAATAGACGGCCCCGGCAGGATGGGGTACCCTGGGGTCTGAGAAAGCTTGAGAAGGGAGGCTGCCTGCCCCCTCCGTTTTAAAAAATACAACACACAGCCCTAAGGTATGGGGTCCCTGGGGCCTAATGAACAAGTTACTTACCTTTGGTATTGCTTATCTGGTAGAGAGTATTTGTAGCAGCAGATTACTTACCTTTGAGTTATCCCCAGGCGTCAGACTGGATCCAGAAGATTTTTTGTGAGCAGTACTCCTGCACACCAGTAGGTGGCGTTTATTGGCTCCGTGTGCGTAGTCAGTGTCATCCGCACCAGAAGTGACATCCGCAGCATCTATATAGGCGCACTTGACATCCATTACTTTTCATGACGTTCTACGCCAGAAGCGCAGAGCCATTAGGTACACGGACCACTGATGTGAATAACTAGGGCCCTACAAGGAAATAGCCCTGTCCCTCGAAATCCGTTCGCAGAATGGGAAGGATGGGTGGGTGAGTAAGGAATCGAAAGCTATAGCCTTTACCACATAAGGCGTTACCGAAGGTAAGTAACTTGCTCATCTGATAGAGACTTTTAGCTGCAGATTCTTTACCTTAGAATAGATACCCAAGCAATGCCATCCTCGGAGGAGGGGCTGTGGACCAATTTCAGACAGGGAGGTCCTGTAGGACCGAAAGGGCAAAATGCCTATCAGAATAAACCTGACTGTCCAAGTAGTACTATTTGGTAAAAGTGTGCAAGGAAGCCGACGTTGCTGCTGACATATACCCAGGCCCTGGAGCTCCGTGTGCTAACGCAGTTGTTGCAGCTTGCCTCTGGTGGAATAAATGTGCAAGTGCTCAGGGTAGTTGCTTTTTGGCCATTGCACAGCAGATTTTAGTGCAGAGCATGGCCCATCTGGAGATGGTCTTACTCTGCACTGCACGACCATTTTTAGCACCGACATACCGCATGAAGAGCTGATCATCCGCCATGAATTCTCATGTGCAAAGTAGAATGGCAACAATTATTTGAAGTCCAAACGACAGAGAAGCTCCTCATCATTGGAAGGGTGAGGTGGACTGTAGATAGTAGGTAAGGTAATGGATTGACCTACATAAAAGGGCACGGCCATCTTTGGAAGAAAGGAAGTCCATGTGTGAAGCACCACTTTGTCAAAATGGATGAACAGGGTGGCGTAGATTAGGCCTGGAACTCACTAGCTCATCAGGCAGATGTTAAGGCCACGAGGGAAGCTGTTTTTATTGTGAGTAACCACAGGGGACAATTGTGAAGGGGCTCAAAGGGAGCACACATTAAGAATGTAAGCACTAGATTCAAGTCCCTCCGAGGCATGATAAAAAGAGAAGGTGGAAATCACACCTTTAAAGAATCTATGTATAATAGAAGATTTGAAAAAAGAGGGTTGGTCAGGCAATTTGAGGAATGCACAGATAGCAGAAAGATAACCTTTAAGAGTGCCCAGAGCAGAGCCCTGCATGGCAAGAGAAGGAATGAATAGAAGCACCTAACAAAGAGGAGAAGAAAGGGGATCAACATTTCTGTCTGTACACTAAGCCACAAATTTCTTTCACTGTCTTGGTGGAGGAACGCCTGGCTTCCAAGATAACATCACAGACATCAGAAGGAAGGTCAAAGGCTGACAACTACTGCCGCCCAATTTCCACGCAAGAAGGCCAAGCCTGGAAAGGTTTGGGTGGAGAACTTTTCCCTGCTGCTTCGGCAGATGCTCCTCCAGAAGGGGCAGCGTGATAGGATGATTGATTGTCATGCTCAATAGCTTGGGATACCAGACTCTTTGTGCCAAATCCGGTGCCACAAAGACGACTTGTGCCTGGTCGTTCTTGATCTTCTTGAGAAGTCTGGGAAGGAGTGGTATGAGCGGAAAGGCGTAACAGGAGGCCTGGGCTCCATTCTAGACAAAATACGTTGCACAGCCAGAGCTGGGAAACTCAAAGGCACAAAACTGCTGACATTGTGCGTTCTCGGCAGAGGCGAACAGATCTAACCAAGGCTCTCCCCACCACTGAAAGAGACCTTGCCACACCTCCGGATGGAGATGCCACTTGTGACCCTCTAGGCACCTGCAGCTGAGTTCATCCACCCTGGCATTCAGAGAACCCACCAAGTGTTGAACCACCAGAGAAATACCCTGACTTCCAGCTGAGTCCAGAGACACAGGGCCTCCTGACATTGGATCCACAACCCCATCCCGCCCTGTTTGTTGCAGTACCACATGGCGGTGGTATTGTCCGTGAACACCTACACCAGCCTCCCTTTAATAGAAAGTAGGAAGGCCTTCAATGCCATTCGGATCACCTGCAACTCTAGCAAGTTGATGTGGAGTCCGAATTCTGCCAGAAACCAGAGTCCTCTCATTTTCACCTCTCCCAGATGGCCACCCCATACTAGGAGTGACACATCTGTCACTACTGTGATATCTCGTTAGGGAAGGGAGGAGGCTCTGTCGCAGACGCAATCGTGGTTCAGCACCCTACACTTCAGATCTTTTGCAGGTCCCTCAGAGATCTGGACCATGTATGAGAGATTCCCATGAAGCTGTAACTATTGGAATTTCAGGTCCCACTGCAGAGCCCGTATATGCCAGTGGGCATGTTGCACAAGCAGGATGCAGGTGGCCATGAGTCCAAACAACCTCGGAGTCAGTCCCACCGAAATCCAGGAAAAGGCTGAAACATCGGTATGATAGCCTGAATATCTGAGATTTGCTGCTCGGGAGGATAAACCCTAAGTTGCACTGTATCCAGAACAGCTCCAATGAAAGGAAGCATCTGAGAGGGGGTCAGGTGTGACTTCAGCATGTTTATAGTAAACCTCAGCGAGTGCAGGAAGTTCGCCATAGTCTGGAGGCGGGGGACGACAGCCTGGGGTGAGCCTGCCTTCAGCAGCCAGTCTTCGAGATAGGGGAAGACTGACACCCCCTGATCTCCACAGATGAGCTTCAACCACTGCCATCACCTTGGTAAACACCCGAGGGGCAGTGGTTAAGCCAAAAGGGAGCACGGCAAAATGAAAATACTTGTGACCGTGAACCGCAGATAACGTCTGTGGGCAGGCATGATGGGAATATGAAAATATGTGTCCTGCAAGCCCAGCGCTACCATCCAGTCTCCTGGGTTTAGGGAAGACAGAACATGAGCCAAGGTGAGCACTTTCTCCTTCTTGAGGAAGTAGTTGAGGGGCCGCAGGTCTAGAATAGAACAAAGGCCTCTGTCGTTCTTCGGTACCAGAAAGTAGCAGGAATGGCAACCACAAACTACTTCTGACGCCCAGACCCTCTATATGGCTCCCTTGGCCAAGAAAGCTGCGACTTCCTTGTGGAGAAGAGAAAGATGATCCTCCGTAAGTCTGTCTTGAGATGGTGGCATGGGGTGAGAAGTCAGAAAGGGGATAACCCAAAGAACTAGGCCGTAGCCTGACTAACCTTAAATCTCTCGAGCGCTGAGTCCAATTTGTCTCCGAAGAGACAGGAGCCATCTAAGGGCAAGTCCTTCAAAAGATGTGACATCCCCCAAAAAGCCAGCAGTGTGTAGCTAGGCATGTTGCCTAAGGGCCACTGTCGACGAAACCGATCTGCCTAGCGAGCCGGTTGTGCCAAGTTTACATCCGATTGTGAGCTTTGCTAAATCTCTCCCGACTGCTGCTGGCTGCAGGCCAGGCCCTGTTGTCAACCCCGGCTGTGCATGGCCAAAGGTATGCGCAGGGTGCTGTTGGCAGCCTGTGGGGGGTTAGCCACAGGGCCAGTTCCTGCTGACAACCCCCACCGCACATGGCCTTTGCGGGAGAGTTGCGTTTACTTGTGGTGATAAAATATTACTTTAGGTTAAGAAAAAACCCTACCAATTCACTGAAAAAGCCCACAAAGGTTAAAGTAGTGTTACAGTTAACAGTAATAAAAAGATCTGTTTTTGTTTGAATTTTTTTTTAAATTAGAAATTCACTGAAAAAACTAAAGGTAAAAGTAACATTAGAGTTAGGTGAATTTCCTTTGAGATTTCATCAGTGATTTAATAAATTAGGTCATTGAACATGTCATGAGTGATTTAATATGTAAGGTAATAAGCAGTGTTTGGCCGTGATGCAAGTTACAGTTAGCTCTGCTAACTATAACTGGTGAATTTCTGAGTTTTATTTAGTTTAAAACATTAATGTTGTTAAAAAAACATAGGGGGTCATTCTGACCCTGGCGGTCCATGACCACCATGGCGGAGGGCGGCGGAAGCACCGCCAACAGGCTGGCGGTGCTTCCTGGGCGATTCTGACCGCGGCGGTAAAGCCGCGGTCAGAAAAGGGGAGCCAGCGGTTTCCTGCCGGTTTCCTGCTGGCCCAGGGTATCCGCCATGGCGGCGCTGCTTGCAGCACCGCCATGGGGATTCCGACCGCCTTCCCGCCAGCCTGTCACTGGCGGTGTCCACCGCCAGAACCAGTATGGCGGGAATGGGTGCCGTGGGGCCCCTGGGGGCCCCTGCACTGCCCATGCCACTGGCATGGGCAGTGCAGGGGCCCCCTAACAGGGCCCCAAAAGATTTTCACTGTCTGCTTTGCAGACAGTGAAAATCGCGACGGGTGCCACTGCACCCGTCGCACCCCTGCAACTCCACCGGCTCCATTCCGAGCCGGCTTCATTGTTGTAGGGGCTTTCCCGCTGGGCCGGCCCGCGGTCTTCTGGCGGTCGCCCACCGGCCCCGCGGGAAAGCCAGAATGGCCGCTGCGGTCTTTTGACCGCGGAGCGGTCTTTCGGCGGGAACCGCTTGGCGGGCGGCGACTGCCGACCGCTGCGGTCAGAATGACCGCCATAATCCCTTCCCTGCATGGTAAAGCCCTGGGTTGTAACGTACCTAAAATGGTCTTTGTGGTATTTATTGAAAGTACCACCACGTAATGGTAACAAACCATATAAACAGAGTACCTAAAAATTGTATGAAGATCATATGTATATAATGTCTAATTTTCATAATCGCATACTAAACACTGCTCTAGTAAAGTATTCCATATGTGTATCTATCCCACTTAATATTGATCTACAAAATCATAGTTTGTAGCTCCTTACTGTTGAAATGCTCCTGTTTACATAAATACTCCTGTTGCTTATATAAATAGAATATGCGCACATGCATACACATAAATGCCCTCATTTGCAAGGAGCCACATCCCATGTCAATAAAGCAATAACAACTTAACACTGCACATTCTCTGCAAGGGAAATGAGTATCTTAGAAAGGAACACAAGGTCTGCCATTACTTTCTTAATACTAAATTGTTTTCTTTTTTTCATTGTCCCGATTTTAATATTTTAATCAAACTTGTATTTCTTAATGATTGCGGCAGCAAAACCTATATTATTTTTTTATTAAAATGTGCATATGAAATTCTGGTGGTGGATTAAACGTGTAAGTAATAAAATGATCAGTAGTATTGTGAATTAATTTGTACAAATTGGAGACCATTGGAAAGACAAATATATTTAAATGCACAACTATGGCTAATGAGTTGTAAAAGGCATAGGATATGCATAATAACAGTAGTTCACAATAAGTGGCGCAATACTCAATTAAAATCAATTATGTTGAGCCAAGAAATAATAACGTATAATTAAAAAGTGCACTTTTATACAACAAGTTACCTACCTTTGGTAATGCTCTTTTTGGGAGAGACTAACTGTAAATTCCTCACCTTTTGAATATTCCCCAGGTGTCAGGTTAGATCCAGAAACCTTTCTCAGCAGTATCTCTGCACACCAGTAGGTGGCTCTGTGCAAGTTCTCGCTAATACCATTCCGCCCTGGAAATGATGGGCTAGCATACTTACACGTGCTGATGTCAGTTGCTTTCAAAGCTGCCTCTGCACCCCCAGACGCAGAGTCCCAAAAGCAAATTAGTTGTGACCACTGTGCACTTTCCTAAACCTAGGATCTTATTAAGATGGAGTACAATTCACAGAACGAGAAGGATGGAAGGGTTGGTGAAGAATCGGGGCTAAGATGCAGTCTCTACCAGAAAGATAATGAAATTTGTTGTTTTGATGGAGACTTCTCAACATAAATTCCTCCTCTTTTCAATAGATATCAAAGCAGTATCTATTTGGAGGTGGATCTGTGAATGGATTCAAAACAAACAGTCCTGCAGAACCAAGCAAGCAAAATGCCTTGCTTGGCTAACCTGGCTGTCCAGGCAGTAGTGTTTTGTGAACGTATGGTGTGACGACCATATAGCTACCTGGCAGATGTCTAATACAGGAACTCCACTTGGTAACAGCTTTGACCCTAGTATAATATGAGCTTGCAGTCTTTCCAGAGGCTGCTTCTTGGCCAGTGCATAGCAGATCTTAATGTTGAGAATGATTCAGCAGGAGATGGTACGCTCCTGCATGGCCTTGCCTTTTATCTCACCAGAAAACCCCAAAAAAAGAGCTGATCATCCACCTGGTGGTAGGACTGAGGGTAAAGCTCAGCTGTCTTTTAGGGTCCAAGTGGTAAAGTCTCTCATCCTCATTAGAGCAGGGAGTCGGAGAACAGAATAACCATAGGGTGATGGTTAGGCTGACATGGAATGGCGACAACTTTTGCAAGAACCAGCTTCTGTGGAAAGAAGGCGGTGTACAGCAGGTTAACACAAAGAGGTTGAAGCTCACTCACTTGTCATGCTGAAGTGATGGCGAAAAGGGACAACACCTTGATGGTGAGAAGCCGTAATGGCAGCGGTCAAGTGGCTCAAAGGGAATGCACATCAAATATGTGAGGACTAAGATCCCACTGTGCCATGACAAAATGAGAGGGAGGAAACAAGTGTTGCAAGTCTTTCAAAAAACACATCACAACCAGGGATTTAAACAAAAAGGGCTAGTCCGGCATCCATAAAAAGACCTAAGGAGCTGAAAGGTACCCTTTAACTGTACCCAAAGCAAGGCCTTACCTGGCTAAGGACAAAACAAACAGAACATCAGATAAATTCCCCAAAAGGGGGTCTGTCTGGTGTGTCACACCAGACACATATGTTCCAAAGACTGGCGCATACAGTTTTTGTTCTGGGGATGCCCAGCTGCCAGGATGAGATCAACCACCTCTGGAGGAAGGTCAAAGGTGCTGCTCAATCTACAAGCAGAAAGGTAGAGATTTCGAAGGAATGGGTGCAGAACCATGCCCTGTTGCCCTGTACTCCCTAAGGGGCAGCCTGATTAGAGGACAGATGCTCAAGGAGCTCTGGATACAATACTCTCCATGCCCTATCAAGGGCTGCTAAAATGATGTGGGCCCGTCAGACATGACCTTCTTCTAAATGCAGAGCAGAAGTATCGGCGGGAAGGCATACACAAGGTGGAACGTGCCTCCTAGCAAAAGATTCCTTGACAACTCCAACACACAGAAGTGCTGGCATTGTACTTTCTTGAAAATGGAGAATAGATTAAACCAAGGGACCCTGCACCAGCTCCAAGAGTAACTTCCATTTGTGATCTGCTAGGCATCACTGGCAGTCGTCTGTTCCGGCATTCAAATATCCTTCCAGGTAGTTCAGCACAAGGAAAATCCCTTGATGGCCCAGCCATTACCAGAAGCGTAGTGCCTCCTGGCAAAAGGTGCAGGACACTACTCCACCCTGTTTTTTTGTTTTTTTTTAAACCACATGGCAATTTTGCTGGCTGTAAACACCTGCACCAGCCTCCCCTTGATGGATGGAAAAAACACTTTCAATGCCAAGGCGATGGCCCGGAGATCTAGGAGGCTTATATATAGTCAACACATCAACCACCATTGTCTGAGCTGGGTGGGCTAGGAAGAGGGGTCTGTCGCTAACCCAATATCAGCCCATTCACCATCAATGCAGATCTTTGGTAGTCTCTTCTGAAATCTGGATGTGGTCAGAGAGGTCTCCTTGATGTTGAGCCCACTAGGACGTCAGATCCAACTGCAAAGCCTGCATATGCCAACTGGTGTGCATGGCCAGCAGAATGCAGGAGGCCAACAGTCCCAGCAGCCTCTGAGTAAACCTTACTGAGATTCAGGACAGAGACAGAAAGATTGGGATCATAGCGTGGATGTTCTGGGCTCTCCTTTCCAGAGGAAAGTCAAAATACCAAAGCATGTCCAGAATGGCACCAAAGGGGAGCATTTAGGAAAGAGTCAGGAGTGACTCTGGCACATTGATAGTGAACCCCAAAGATGACACAGGAAGTTTGGTGGTGGTTGACAAATGCCTAGGATGAGCCCAACTTCAACAGCCAGACGTTGAGGCAGGGGAAATACTGAACCCCCTGACTTCTGAAAGTGTGCTGCTTCCACCGCCATCACTTTCTTGCTCCCGAGGGGCAGTGTTGAGAAAAATGGGGAACAGAGTGAAGTGACAATGCTCCTGTCCCACCACAAACTTCGGGTAGCACTGATGCGCCTTCATGACTGGTACATAGAAATAGTAATAAAAAAATAGAAAAAATAGAAATAGTGTGAGCATCTTGAGTTTTTCCATCCAGAGGGATGCTTTGCGAGGGCACAGGTCTAAAATAGGACAAAGGCCTCCATCCTTCTTTGGCACCAGGAAGTAGCAGGGATAACGACCACCACCTACTTCTGGGTGTAGGGACCTTCTTGATAGCTTGTTTGATCAAAAGTGCTTGCGTTTCCTGCAGTAAAACTGACAGATGGTCCTCCTTCAGTCATTGTGGGGTCGGTGGAAGGTGCAGCAGAGTGGCAATAAAGGGCACAGTGTACCCTTTCCTGACTATCTACTGGACCCATCTGTTTGACATTACACTCTGCCAACCCAGCAAGAATTGCTCGATCGTGCCCCCAACCCAGTGGCTGTGCTACACTATGGGCACACTAAAGAGGTTTTGAAGATGGGGCTCTGGAGACAGAGGACTGAGTGGCTCACTGCCTTTGACCATGGAGGTACTGCTGGGCACTTTGCTGAAGTAGTAATAAGATTTGTAGGGCTGGTGAGGCGGGGCAAATAAGCCCAGAAAGTGTGCAGTGGTCCTGCTCTCTTTGAACGGCTTTAGAGCAGAATTTGCCCTGTCTCTAAACATGTGAATGTCATCAAGGGCATATCCATGAAGGTCAATTGGACATCACCTGAAAAACCCAATGACAGCAGCCAGGTATGGCGGCCAGCGACGATGCTAATGCCAATGGCGTGTCCTATGAAACTGGTGGTTACAATGAATTGTGAATGTGAGTGCATCACAATCATCCTGTATAGCTTGGGTTAGAAGAAGTTAGAGATCTTCTGGGACACCTGGAAGAATTGGTGTCATGGAATCCTAAAGAGCGTTGGAATAGGAGATCAGCAGCCAAATGCCATTCAATAACCTGAAGGCCAAGCCGGTAAAAGTAAACATCCTATTCAGAAGGTTTCTACCTGTTTGGACTACCTATCGGGTGGAGTAATTGGAAACCTATTCAGGTTTGTCTAAATGGTACGCCCCCGCACCACCCAGCTTTCAGGGAAGAAGTGTTGAGACAAAAATGGGGGGTTGCCTGGAGCAGGCTAATGGCATATTGCAATCTGGTGACAGAGTAGCTACAGCAAGGTTTGGCCCAGGCCCCTAAGACAGTATTTTTGATTGCCTCATTAAAGGAAAGTAGGGGCTCAGATGGAGCACGTCCATCAAAACAATGGAAGTGTCCAGGCTGCTGACTTCTTGAAGGTCATCATACTAATCCTCGTTGTGATATGGTTGCCCTATATTATCACCTGCATCATAATTGTTGTACAAATCTGCACCAAATAAGGAATGCAAAATATGTGTTCTTTGATTTGGAGAAGGCAAGTCAAGCTGAGTGGGTGGGTGGGACAGGGTGGGGACTGGCGGGTCGCTGCAACAGAAATCGAGCACAGCCTCGAATCCCAGGGGATTCCAGGATAGTGTGAATAGCATTGATCCCACAATGTTTTCCTTTACCCAGAAGACTTTGCAAACCTCAAACCCTGTTTCAAAACATGCATTTCTTATATTTCTTTTTAGGTAAAGTTTTTTTTTTAAATGCAGGGATCCACAAAATTCCTACCACTCAGCATTTCAACACTTGTATCCTGATAGAAACAGTATCCAAACACCCTCAATAGGAAAGGCCCCAAAATGCAACATGGACGGAGCTAATTTTTCCACAGAAAACCAACCCTTTTTTGCAATGTGAAGTTGTGGATTTTGGGACTGGGCTCAGCTGCCATGGAGGTAAATCTACCAAACTCAGCCAATTGTGAGAATTTGACAACCAGGAGAGCCCACAATAGTCTTGCTTGCGTGGATCCCACATTTTATTACCCAGAAGCCCTTGCAAACCTCAAACACTGGCTAAAAACACATCTTTTCCACTCATTTCTTTGAGGGGAAATTCCGTAATGTGTAGCGATCCACAAAATTCTTACCACTCAGCATTCTCATACGTCTACTTATAAAAATGGTACCAGATTTGTGTGGTTGTGCCAAGAGCCCACAACACAAATAGAATAAACCAAAAGAGTGCAAAGACCATAAATACTTCCTAATGTCCTTGTTTTGGTCCAGTAAGACCTCCCTGTCAATAACACCTGTCTGTGTGTACTCTTCACGTAGGGGCCATGCCAATAGTGCCTTAGGGGTGTGGCCTGCCCCACTCTAGCACGCTTATTTGCAGATGGATGTACACATGTGATCAGACAAATGCTGTCATGGATAGAGGCAGAATGTAAATTGCACTCATACAAAACATTGGCTGAAAAGGGCTGACCCAAAACCCTCTTTCAATGTATGTATGCGTATATATTTATAGATTTGAACTTATGTATGTTTGTTGAATCTTTTGATTACAATACCCTGACTGACAAGTAAGCATTCTGGGCTTTCTGAGGAGATTCTAGCAAGATTTAGCACCAGCACCAAAACCCTTGCTAACTAAAGTAATCTGTGAGATTTCTTTTAACAATATACATTTCTGGAGTCTAAAATGTTGCTGCAACAATTCGCCCTTTACAGCATACTGCCTTTAACATAGGTATTTCCTAACTAATCAGGGCTATTATCTTTGTGATAACTTTTCACAATAAACAGATTTGATCTATGGCATCTGGAATACCTTTTCCAAATTAGCCAGTCAGGCCTGTGGCCTCTATGACCCGCTTATCAGCATAGCTAACTACAAACTGTGATGCATGTAAACTTTTCCACAAGGCACTCATTAGATATACTGTCACAAAATGGCAAATATGTTTAAAATTACAGAGGTCCTGGTAGGGATCATAATAGTACAAATCTTCTATTACAGTTTGTTTGAGTGGGTCAAGAACACTAAAACACATGCCTCCTACTGTCTACAGCCAAGATAATAATTCACTGTTTAAGCCCTATTGGTTTTAACAAATTCTTTTCACAATAAATAAGCAAAGGCTCCAGCCTTTGTCATAACATTTCATAATAAACTGATCAAACCTTTCATCTGACATAACTTTTCCCAATGTACCATTCTGGCATTTAGGGCCATATGTACTAAGCCAGCTTGCATTTCTTAACAGTCCGAATCGATATTTTGGGCCGTTAAGAAATGCAAAATGGGCTTTTCATATGGATAAAGCCCTTTTGGGAATCACAAACTGCGATTTCTACCCAGAAGAAATCACAATTTGCGATCCTCTGAATGGGAAATCGCAAATAGGTATTCCTACTTTGCGATTCCTATTCAGATGTACAAAGCATTTCCTAAATGCGAATTGGGCATTTAGGAAATACAATTATCTTTCACAGATATGGAGCAAACATATGAGGATATTCCAACCAGAAGCATATGAAAGCTTGTAACTCAAACGTACCAAGCACTACAATAGGTTCATCAAATAAAATTGAGACCACTGTTGATACCGCTCCTCGTGCCCGAATCCTGGAATGTCAGGTAGCGGTCATACTTCAGACAGTCACTCTTCATTAAATATAGCTGGTAAAGCAAATGGGGTTCTAGATTTAAAAAAAAGAATGACACTGTTTGTAACACCATGGGTCTCAACCTCCCACCGGATGCATGCCCGTATGTGTTGGTTTTGGCGAGGTTGCTGCCCCCGAGTGGAAAGCAATCAGTCTTGGGAACAGACTTGTAACAAAGTGATCCACTGCCTTGGCGAATACAAAAACATTAGCACCGTCTGTGCAAATTAATTTTTAATGACACAAAGAGAAATCTGGATTGGCTCCCTATAAAAGACGTAGGAGACTGTATAGTTGTAAACTTAAAACATCATAGGAATGTAAAGAAACTGTTGTGTGCAAAAAACTTCGCGAGTCAAACAGGATCTAACATTGTCACCTTGCCAATGAAGAAGGGAGGCCCGCGGTCACCTGTCACCTAGACCTTACTCCCTAATATCTCAAAGCCTACTTTAGTAATAACAGATACGCAGTGCTGCCAGACTGCAACTAGATTGACTGACTTGGGGTGCCTAACCTTACAAAGGATATTGCTAGACTGAATGAGTCAAGGGTGAATAGTTCTCTTTCGTGTGTACTCCCACAGTCTCCCCCTCAGGCACGCCCTGTGACCGTGAAAGCACTGACATGTAAGTAGATTTGTTACCACTAGGCAACCCTTTGACAAACGGCTCCACCTCTGTAGAGTGCAGCCCCCTTCGAATACTGAGGTGGAATCTTGCAGAGATTCACAAAAAGAAGAGTTCCCCTGGATTGAAATACATTAATGAAATGTTATGATATATTGCTCTTTCAAGAAACCTGGGAGACCAGTCCCATAGCAGTAGAAGGTTATAAGTGTTTTAGTGTTCCAGCAACTCCGTCCCATTCAGGTCATGCGCCTGGCGGTCATACTATACTTAATGGTGATACAAGGGTCTAACTGGATAGGCATGTAGCCATACATGCAAGAGGAAAAGAGCTAGAAGTCTTCCTCTCAACTCATGATTTGTTTGATGCATTAGATGTCGTGGGTATCAACTATTTGAGGATGCCCACTTATAGGGGGAGGAACTGTGCCTCAATAATTGATTATATATTTGTGTCACGTAATCTAATAAACTTATTGAATTATGGTACTGTTATCAGCACAGATTTTGGAGCTCACCCCCCACTAGAAATAGCCCTTAATTTTTAATCTATCTACAGACAATCTTAGACTCCAATGGAAATTTTCCTGATCCCTTGAAATACTTAGGTAAGGTAATCTTGGAGAATATAGATCTAGTCATGGATTGTGTGAACAAGGAAGTAGATGGGGAAAGAGAGACGGTTAATTGTTTTGTTGCTTTATGCTCTAAAATTCGCCAGTCCCTTTCCAAACTTTCTATACCATCACAGCACGTCGTGCACTGGTTTGATTGGGAGTGCTCTTGGATTAATGGCCTCCAACACAAGGCCATGAGTCACCTAGAGACCGTATTGTCACAGCCTCCCTGCAGAAACATTATAAAACAGTGACAACACGGAAGTGGAACAAAATTATTTCTCAACATTGGGCCATACTATCATGTCTGGCATATTCGAAAGATAGCAAACAGTTTTGGAGAATAGTTTCAAGTATCTGCTTTTTACAGCGAACACTGACTACCATCAGTTCTAATATCAACAGCTCCGCTTGGGAGGCTTATTTTTTCCTCAATTTATCAGGCATCCGATTCTCCTCCAACGCTGTCCCTAGCACTGGACAGCCCAATACCATTACAGGCTTCAGTGCACAAAGTTACCATTGCGATACAGCAGAATAAAGGGGGCAAAGCACCAAACCCAGATGGTGTCCCCACTGGTTTAATTAAATGTAAAGTAGATCAATGGGCACCTCTGTTGACAAATATTTTCAACAACCTAAGCCATCAGACTATACCCATATCGTGGACAAGCTTGGTGACTGTCCCCATTTTTAAAAAGGATGACTATTCCAAGTCGCACTGTTACCACCCTATCTTTCTAAAAGACACGCCAGCCAAAATTCTTGGTAGAGGTCCCTACAATGGGATATTGGAATGGACCCACGATAATAACATCCTGAATTCATGTTAGTATAGGTTTTGTTCTGGAATTGGCACTATTGAACAATGCTTAAATCTAAATTGAAATCACTGGAAAATACATGGTGGCCAAACAATCCCCTATTTTTCTGGCTTTTATGTACCTGTCAATGGCCTTCAATTGTGTTAATTGGATAGAGATGTAGGAGTTGCTCCCTGAGATGGGACTAGATCCAAATTTAGTGCACGTGTGTTCAGTACTGCACACTAGCACAACGGCCAAGGTTAGGATCTGCCAAAATGGTGAATTATGAAACAAAATCAGTGTTAGTCAGGGACTCCGTCAAAGGTGTGCTCTCATGCCATTGTTATTTATTCTTTACATTAACAAATTAGCCTCTGAGTAAGTACTCCTGATGTGCTCAAAATGAATGTTGCCCCCGGGACCCGTTTTGTTATATGCAGATGACGCTGTACTCATGGCTCAAACTCCTAAAGCACTTTGTAAGCTAGTGCATTCATTCGCACATTTTATGATCGCTCTTAATTTATCAACAAATTATTCCAAATCTTTTTCTATGACTTGTAGCCTTAAGTGTGCTAAACCAGTGAACATCTGACAAGTTAACAAGCATTGGGACCCTTTCCTATCTAGGTATGATTTTTAGCTCATCAGGTTTGCGGGCTCAACACGTAGCAACATGCAGGTCAAAACTGGCAAGAGCTGTGGATTCTCTTCTTAGTCCCCCATGTCCGTCGGGAGGCAAGGCACTTGCTTTGGTGCTGCATTGTGTCCCAGTAGCAAATAATGGGGCTGAAATATGGGGTCTAACAGAAGATGGACCATTACAGGGGGGAGAAATAATTTATTGTAGAAAATACTGGCACACACCCCCCCCCACTCTCAAGTTCCCACTATGTTTGTCATAAGGAACTGGGTGTTAACAACTTGAGCAATTATATTCGCACTAAACCTTCGCTACTTTGGCTCTCTATTTGGAAGGAGGAGGCAGCACTAACTAGAGACGACATATTTGACTGCCTGACATGTGATAAGGTATCTATGATTCCATGGTTGGCGTATGCCAAAAACTTAGTTGGTGAGATTGGGCTGCCTCAGATTTTTACTGATGGGGCATCCTGTGCTCCTATGGATTGCAAGATGGTACAGACCTTATGGTTAACCTATTACCAGGGAGGGAGGGAGGGAGGGTCAACCATGAATGCTCTAAACCATCTGTGGAGATGTATATGCATTTAATCTCTCATATCCCCCACTAGCTGCATATGGACTACAAGAGGATGGCGGGCCCGTTCATTATTGTTTCAATTTAGAGCTTGCACAATATTTACTCTGTTTTCCACTTGGGTATCAATACACACTAGAAAGCACGGTTTGCCCATGCAATGAGGCTTCCAGTCAATCTTTTTATTTTTTTTGCAATTTTTATAAGTCCTATATTAAGAGGTACCTGGCTCCCTATTTAAAACTTAGGAACTTTAGTGATTGAACGAAGGTCTATCATTACCTCCAGCAACTTTTAGATGAAGAGGTCTGTGTTAGCTCTTTGTATCACTCTGCAGTACGATCACGTGGCACTATGCACTTTGAATAAATGAGCTATTTATCAAGGATGATTTACAATTTTAATTGCAATATTAAATTTTATGGTGTGGTCCCTGCTTTTTAATACTGTGCGCAGGAAGTATGTAGTTTTAAAATTTTACTTCTTTATTTGTGATATGCATTTGTGTGATTTTTTTAGTGGAATATTTGACTGTATATGCTTTTATGGTTTATTTATGAATCAAATAAAGTTATATATTTTTTAATTGATTGATACTGCCTTTATCACAAATTTTCATAATAATCAGATCGGGCTCATGGCCTTGATCATTGGCTTGCTACCATCAGCAACTCAGTCCCACAGTACTGAGCATAAGCTTTCCAACAATGCAAAAAGTACAACAGAAGCACACCTCTCATTGAAAATACACCACTTCTGTCCAGTCAAATGGTGTACTCAGGTAAAACCAACATGTGAGTGGAGCCTAAGCTGCTCTTCCAGTAGGAATTCTCAAAGCTCTCTGTTCTTCACACACGGTCTTGTGACAGCTGCCCTGTCACAAAAAACCTAAAAAAAACAGGCATTTTAGCTGGTAAGCAAAATATAAAATGCAAGGAAATCTCACCATCACAGACATCAGCTGGGAGCACTGCAGAACTCTATGGAGTTAAGAAACCCCAGCTGCAAGGACAAAGTACACAGGAAAGCAGAACACAAGATCAGCAAGTTTAGTAAAACAGGAAAACATGATTAACAAAGCCTTGAAGAATTTATGGCCATAGCACAAGCACGTACCCCATAGGAGAGGCGCTGTTAAGAAAATATTTGGTCAAAGGTCATTTTAGTCAGCATTATAGCAGTATAGAAAGTCAGAAAAGAAACTCTGGGAACAGAGCAAAAACACACACATCCAGGGAGAGAAGGATTAATATTTCAAAATTCTGTAAGGATCAAGATAAGGGGAACCAAGAGAGGAAGGACACAAGTTCAAGGTTCAGGTGGCGTGGTGTCTATGTGGAAAGATATCATTAACTTGTACTATGACTTGTTTATTGTTTTTTTAAAGATAGTGTGCATGAGGTTGTACCTTCTGAGTACATAAGGAGCTGCAGGTGAGCAGTACTTTGAGATCAGCTTCAGTTCTGCTGGGCTGATTGACCTCCCAGCCATTGCTGATTAAACCTATATTGTATTGCCAGCAGAATTGTGTCTTCGTTTGTTCTCAGTCAACATTTGGCGAGTTAGATATGAGTCTAGTTTGCTTTTACTGACTGCTACTGGTGGAAAATCACCTGCCCTGACTGAATAGATGAATGCACAGAAAATAAGCAGACACCTTGTTTAACTAAAGATCTGCCTGTTCTTACGGGCAGGTAAATTCCAAGGTTGCCATCATACAGGTCAGACTCTATACCTTAAAATTTGCAATTGCTTAATATTTTGGCAATGACAATGTAGAAGATTAAGGAAACACATGTATGATTGTTTGGATATTTCCTAATACTATAATGTATTTAGGAAATAAAATGTGGTAATCCCGGTTCCAGCTGGATGAAATGTGGTAGTCCCAGTTCCAGCCGGATGATAGTCATAATCCCTGTTCCACCTGGATGATAAGAAATAGACAGTGTATTACCCAGGGGTTTTCACCTAGAAGGGACATTTGCCCCAGAAAGTGACTGTGGCTGGAAAACCAGCGCATGATTGCAGACACTCAGTTCACAGATCAGGATGGAGTGGCCAGAGTAAGACAGCCCGGTCAGATCCGGAAGTATAGAGTAGAAGAAGTGAATCAGTGACCAGGCAACCGATGTTAAGTCTGACATTTCAGTAAATGTTGTGCTCATTGTATAATAACTGAAAATCTCAATAAATAGATAAAAAAAAAAAAGTCTCACATTTCAGTAAGGAGACATTCACATGACCGGGGCCGGCAGGCTTTACTCTCAGCAAAGTCAGACACTCGGCTCTCAAGTTCCCAGATTTAAGACATCTGGACAGTTCTAAGGGAAGACGACCAAGCCTGAGGCATCAGTGTGAGTCTGAAATTTTGGTTAGGGGACAACCAGATGGTTGGTGTCAGTTGGCTTCACACTTAACAGTGGGACAGGGGATTCACACTTAACAGTGGGACGCGGGAACAAAATACTAATCAGAATGCAGTATGTGCAGATGGACAGACATATTCGTCCGATGCACTAGATTAAAAAATAGCTAAATTCAAACTAATGTTGAAATCAGCTACACAATTGTTCTTGTTTCACATAGGCTCCTTAGTGGTATACTGACAGTTTGGTATTTGAAGAAAGGTTTTTGATACTCTTACATGTCAACACAGTACGGCATTCAGGCAGTACAAAATGATTTGTTACTGGCCAGCACTGCTGAAGGACAGTGCACAACAGATACTAAAAATGTATTGAATTTCTTAGTGTGCACTGAGACCATAGATTTCAATTCATCAAAAGAGTAAACATCAGTGACTGGCATATAATGTGCAGGTCCAGAATACTAAAAAAATATATCATGTTTTTCCCGTCATAATACATTACAACTTGGAAAGTAAACCCAACCAACATGTCTGTTTTACAAGACCGATGTAACTAAGTTGTGTTTGAGAAATATTTTGAACTACCAGACAATTACATAATGTATGACTTTTGAAGTTCTTTACTTCATTTATTCGAATGAATTTGTAGGCCGTGCAGATTTATGTGTCTGAACAACCAGGTATTTATGCGATCGAAATGTATAACAGACAGTTTGGTAGGCCAAATCCTTGAAAATGCCACCTCTCGGAATGAAATTCCACCTTTCATCATTGGTAATCTAAATGACCCAGGGTGTGAACATAACAGCCTGTGAACTCATTTAGAGGGATAAACCTGCTGCCAATGACTCATAATGTATAACTGTCTCCTATTTCACATATTTAGCTGGCATATAAATCAACAAAAAATAACAGTGATGTTCTATTTACACAGATTAAAATATATAATTATGTAAGCAATTTTACCATTTCCAGACGGCGGAAGGTATGAAATTTAAATCGACATAATGCCTCAGTCACAAAAGTCAACTGTGTAATTTCACCACTGGCATTATTATAGGAACAGACACACTTTCCCACAGAGCAAAGTGGTATACTATGACAAGAGTTATAAATTCCTTCTCCTATGGTGTTTGTTATTGTTCTTTGTGCACTACATTTAACAATGGGAATTTTCTATGGCAATAACAGTCCCAATATAACCTGTCTGAAGAACACTGGAAGAAATAACAGCTATAATGGGTCAATCGGCAGGAGGCAACAATTGCAAAATGATTATTACACTGTATATAATGCTAATTTTTGTACCTCTATTCGAAGTGAATGTTCTTGGTTTGGCACATGAAAGATTCTTTGGGAAGAGAGTAGTGTGTTATCCCAGTCATTCAACTTTTGTTTTGCGAACAGCTTGTCCCACTATCATAGTCAATTACACATTTGAGAGAACACTATTTCAAAGAAATACATGCCCATTGGGATTTGTTTATCCAGGGTAAAGGTTATCCTAGGTGTAACAAAAACACGTATTGAGATTAGTTGCATTTGATGAGGAGAATGTGACTTATATAAGGTTTTCACAAAAGCAAGTAACAGTGACCAAGGTATTGGCTATTATGCTGCATATTGTGATACAATTGCTATGAATGATACAGATTTGAGGTTAAATAGTTCAGGGAAATTGAAACGCAAATGAATCTTTTTATTATATGACAAAGGTGCCCCATAGACTGTTGAGCACAATACATGCTACGATACAATTCATACTTTTTTTTAGGTCTTTATACTCCCAGCCCAGATTCTTTTACTCTGTAATGGAAAGTATTCTAATATTTATACGACTCTGAAGATGTGGCATTAGGAATGGTTTTATCCCTTGGAATCTCTGTGCTGATATCCATCCTCCCATCAGATAGTACACGAGCACCCTTACTGGAGAGTTTTATGATGAGATAACTGACTTGGAAATAAATTATTCTAGTGAGGGGAAAACATCTGGATACATTTTAGCATCTATACTGACAGTAAAGCGTGCAAAATGTTCAGTAAAGAATAATGGGTCACAGTATTCAAAAGAAGTCAAGGAACTGATGTGTGTAAAGCTCTGGGAGTAATGATCTATCACTGGCACACTTTTGAATGGGGGTGGACGGACAAAACAGGAATACAGTACATGCTGCCAGACAAGTATATTTACCACTACACCCTTATGAACCCTCTGCACCTCCTCACCCTCATCCTCCTCCTCAGTGTGCCCTCCAGCCTCCTTGGCTGCCACCCAGGCCCTCAATGCCTTTTGCAGCTCCTCCTTCCGAGTGGAGCTCCTGATGGGGCAGGCAAGATCCTTACAAAACTGTTTCAGTTTAGCAACTGTGTAACTCTCCAGCTTCTCCAACTCAAAAACAGCCTTTGCAAACACAGCTGGTGCATCCCCAGACTGAGGCATGTGGGTAAGGTTTCACTGCAAATGCAAAGTTCCAAAATCAACAAAGCGGTCACCAAAAATATGGAAGTAGGAAAAAGTCCAAAAAGAGAAAAAGCAAAAATCATAAGAAAAGTAGTATGTGGTCACGTATTGGTCTGCACTGAAAACAGTAGTGTACACTTAATCACTGTATGTCAAGCACAAATACAAGTCAAATCCCAACTGCTGATCATCAATGTTAGAAATGGGGTATTTGGTTGGCAGTCAGGTTACCCCGTGTCCAAGCAAGGACCCTCACTCTAGTCAGGATAAAGGAGAATCACCCTCAGTTAACCCCTGCTCACCCCCTTGGTAGCTTGGCACAAGCAGGCAGGCTTAACTTCAGAGTCTAGGTGTAAAGTATTTGTACCAACACAGACAGTAACTTAGTGAAAACACTACAAAATGACAACACTGGTTTAGAAAAATAGGAAATATTTATCTAAACAAAACAAGACCAAAACGACCAACATCTAACATACACAAGTCATTAATTTTAAAAGCATAAGAGTCTTAAATCCTTGGGGAAACAGTAAAACACTGTTAGCATTGAAAAGTACCTGGGTAGCGTCAAAATAACACGCACAGACGAGTGTGCATCGGAAAGGGCTAGTGATGTGTCGATTTCTCACGCGCGAGTGATGCCATGCGTTGTTTCTCCTCCGGTCGCGTCAGCGTGCATCTTTTCTTCTCCCCGCAGGAGAGCGGTGCATTGTTTTCAACGCCCAGCGATGTTGCGTCGAAAGTCCAGCCACACGGTATCATGAAAACCGCGATTTGTGGGTTGTGACTTTATCAGCCTCTGTCAGCAGGTGTTGTGCGTCGATCAAGCCTGAGGCATCAGGCGTCGATCTTCCAGCTGCAATGCAAGTGGAGTGTCGATTTCAGCTGCAAAGCCGGCGGCGCTTCATTTCTCAGCTGCTTCTCGGAAGGTGCGTCAAAATTTCTACTGCACGGCGGTCTGTGCGTGGATTTTCAGCCTTGGTCAGCCAGCTTCACCTTCCAAGGCCCCAGGAACCAGATAGGGCACCACTTGGCAGGGCAGGAGTCTCAGCAGAGAGTCCAGGTGCTGTCAGGAGAAGTCTTTGATGGCCCTGAGACTTCAAAAACAGGAGGCAAGCTCAGGACAAGCCCTTGGAGATTTCTTCACGACCAGGAATGTACAACAAAGTCCAGTCTTTGTCCCCTTGCATAGGAAGAAGCAGCAACTGCAGGATAGCTCCACAAAGCACAGCATTTGATTTAAAGGCCCTGGGCACCTCTAGAGCACTGTACTAGGGACTTACTAGTAAACCAAATATGCCAGTTGTGGATAAACCAATCAACAATACTATTTACACAGAGAGCATATTCACTTTAGCACTGGTTAGCAGTAGTAAAGTGCTCAGAGTTCAAAAGCCAACAAAAACAGGTCAGAAAACAATAGGAGGCAGGAGGCAAAAAGATTGAAGATGACCCTGTAAAAGGAAAAAAGTCCAACAAGGGGGAACAGGGGATCAACTAAAAAAACCCTTCCTCTAAATCACACGTGGGACACTATTTCCACTCTGCAGATGGACAGATGTGTATTTTTGTTTTATTTTTCCTTTAACCCCTTCCCCGCCACGGACGTAATGGTTACGTCCATGGCAGCGCCCGTGTGGTGCCATGGACGTAACCATTACGTCCTGGGACTGGCAGTCGGGGGAAGCGCAAGCGCTTCCCCCGAGGGCCGCCCCCCAAACCCCCCAGGCCAGGGCTGAAAGGGGAATCCCTTTCACCCCCCCCCCCCCCCATGACGTCATGACGCCATGGGAAAGACGCGCTGGAAGCCATTTGCTTCCAGCGCGTCTAAGGGAGAAGGTGAGTTTTTCACCTTCGTGCGGGGTGGGGGTGCTCTGAAAGAGGCATTGAGGGAAAGGAAAGGGTTTTCCTTTCCCTCGATGTCTCTTTGAGCATTCCTGCTGCCCGATCGCAGAATGCCCACTAGACACCAGGGATTTGTGTATGTGTGTGTGTGTGTGATTTTTTAGTGTGTAGGGGAGCGACCCCTTGGGCAAGGGTCGCTCCCCTTTGGGGGCAAATGTATTTTGCGTCGTTTCTGCCCCCCCTGGGGGCAGATTGGCCCTATTTTTAGGCCGATCTGCCCCCAAGGGGGGCAGAAAGCCACTAGACACCAGGGATTTTATTGTTGATTTTTATTTTTTGTGTTGGGGGGTGGCCCCTTGGGCAAGGGTCGCCCCCAGGGTCCCTCATGTATTTTTGGGCAGTTCTGCCCCCCTTGGGGGCAGAGAGGCCTATTTTTTTTAGGCCAATAGCACCAGAAATATATGTTTGTATGTGTGCTTTGTGTTGGGGGGTGGCCCCTTGGGCAAGGGTCGCTCCCCCAGGGGGCGCAATGTATTTATCGTCGTTTCTGCCCCCCTTGGGGGCAGATTGGCCCTATTTTTAGACCGATCTGCCCCCAAGGGGGGCAGAAAGCCACTAGACACCAGGGATTTTATTGTTGATTTTTATTTTTTGTGTTGGGGGGCGGCCCCTTGGGCAAGGGTCGCCCCCATTGGCCCTCATGTATTTTTGGGCAGTTCTGCCCCCCTGGGGGGCAGAGAGGCCTATTTTTTTTAGGCCTTTCTGCCCCCAAGGGGGGCAGAATCCCAATAGCGCCAGAAATATATGTTTGTATGTGTGCTTTGTGTTGGGGGGTGGCCTCTTGGGCAAGGGTCGCTCCCCCGGGGGGCGCAATGTATTTATCGTCGTTTCTGCCCCCCTTGGAGGCAGAATGGCCCTATTTTTAGGCCGATCTGACCCCAAGGGGGGCAGAAAGCCACTAGACACCAGGGATTTTATTGTTGGTTTTTATTTTTTGTGTTGGGGGGCGGCCCCTTGGGCAAGGGTCGCCCCCAGGGGCCCACATGTATTTTTGGGCAGTTCTGCCCCCCTTGGGGACAGATAGGCCTATTTTATTTAGGCCTTTCTGCCCCCAAGGGGGGCAGAATCCCAATAGCGCCAGAAATATTATGTTTTGCATGTGTGCTTTGTGTTGGGGGTTGGCCCCTTGGGCAAGGGTCGCTCCCCCTGGGGGGGCACATGTATTTATCGTCGTTTCTGCCCCCCTTGGGGGCAGATTGGCCTTATTTTTAGGCCAATCTGTCCCCAAGGGGGGCAGAAAGCCACTAGACACCAGGGATTTTATTGTTGTTTTTTTTTTATTTGTGTTGGGGGGCGGCCCCTTGCGCAAGGATCGGCCCCAGGGGCCCATATGTATTATTGGGCAGTTCTGCCCCCCTTGGGGGCAGATATGCCTATTTTTTAGGCCTTTCTGTCCCCAAGGGGGGCAGAATCCCCATAGCGCCAGGGATACTATATGTGTGTGTGTGTGTGCTTTGTGTGGGGTGTGGCCCCTTGGGCAAGGGTCGCCCCCCCCCCCAAAGGGTGCAATGTAATCTGGGCGATTTCTGCCCCCTCCCCTTGGGGGTAGATTGGCCTATTTTTTTTAGGCCCATCTTCCCCCAAGCAGAGAACACTAGACACAAGGGAAAATTAAAAAATGGTTAGTGGCGGAGTGTTTGTCAACTGGCGAAGTATTTGCTTTTATGATAATAACAGTTTTTCTCCTTTTTGTTCTAGTTCAAAGCTTTTGCTGACTTTGCTGTGGCTTGTTGCAGTTTTGGCAGTAGTTGTCCTGCGGTTTGCGTAGTTGCATGTTTTAGGTAAGTAAATAAATTTACTCCAAGTGAGTATTGTTGCAATGCATGAATGACATGTTTGTAGGTGGTGTACTGAATGCAGGATTGTGTGTGAAATTGTCCTTAGATTTATGCACAATGATTATTATGTTGTCTTATGTCTAATTTGCTTTTTTTTTTCTCTTTTTAGTGGGATATCGTTGGTGATTGCTGTGGCTGTGCAGAGTAGTTGCTGGTGAGTCAAGCTTTTTCAGGCAAGTGAGCAGTATAGTTTTTGAGTTTATAACTCTTAGTGATAAACCTATACTTTGTTACTTATCTTACACAGTGCTGGTTGTTGGTGGTGTATTTGTCCAGTTAATTTTTGTAGGAAGGATCATGGCTAGCCGTAGGATGACCGCTCAGCAGGTTGTTAGTGTGCTTTTTGAGTCATCTTCTGACCATGAATATGAGACTGACTCTGCATCTGAGGCAGAGGAGGAAGTGCAGGATCCTGGAAGTGAATTTTCTGTCAGAGATGAATCATCTGATGATGAAGCCTCTCTCAGTGCTGATGAAGGGCCTGTTTTAGAGGAGGACAGTGATGTGCCAATGGTGCAGGAGCCAGCGGCTGAAAGGCTTCCCATTGGAAGACCTGACACATGGGTTGCACCAAACATGGAGCAGCCACAGTTGCCTGCGTTTACTGGTTTTCCAGGGTGTCGAGTTAATACGGAAAACTTTTTGCCCGTCAACTTTTTTAAGTTGTTTATGGACGATATATTTTTGGAAGAGATTGTTGAGCAGACTAATTTGTATGCAGAGCAGTTTTTGAGGGACAACGCTGCCAGACTTAGGCCACACTCTAGAGCTACCAGGTGGATTCCCACAAATCTGGAAGAGTTGAAAAAGTTCTTGGGTTTAACTTTTTTGATGGGGCTGATAAGGAAGCCATCGCTGTCTTCATATTGGTCTACTAGTCCCTTGATGGCAACTGCTATATTTCCTGCCATCATGAGTCGTAACCGGTATGAGCTTCTTCTTCGGATGTTGCATTTTGTAGATAATGCTTTAGCCTTGCCACGAGATCATCCTGATTCTGACCGTCTTTTTAAGATTAGGCCTGTCCTTGATCATTTGGTAGATCGGTTTTCAGAGATCTATGTTCCAAGGAAAGAAATATCTGTAGATGAGTCTTTGGTCCTGTTCAAGGGTCGTTTGGTTTTTAGGCAGTACATTCCTAGCAAGAGGGCACGGTATGGAATTAAATTGTATACACTGGAGTTCGCTTGTTCAAGGAGTTGTTCAGAGTGGACACTGTTGCTTGTGGCACAATCCGCTCTAATCGGAAAGGCTATCCAAAAAAGCTTGTCTGTTAAAAAACTTGAGAAGGGACAGTGCAGTGCCTTGCGGAATGATGAGCTGCTAGCTCTGAAATTTATAGACAAGAGGGATGTATACATGCTAAGCACCATCCATGATGAGAGTACTTCACCTGTGGCTGTTTGGGGTCAGGTTGCCGAAGTGCGCAAACCTGTGTGCATCTTAGACTATAATAAGCACATGGGTGGTGTTGATAGAGTAGATCAGAGGTTAGAACCTTACACTGCTGCTCGTAAGTCTTATGTGTGGTATAAGAAATTAGCGGTTCACTTGTTCCACTTGGCAACTTTTAATGCTTTTGTTGTGTTTAAGGATAGTTCTCCAGAGTCAAGGATGACATTTGTGAAATTTCAGGAGTCTATCATAGCTAGCCTTGTTGTGCTGGAACAGGCAAGAGTTCCTAGAGAAGCAGTGGTGGAGGATGTGGCTAGATTGAAAGATCGTCACTTTGCTGAGCACATTCCTCCCACGGGCAAATTTTTTTTTCCTGCTAAGAGATGTAGAGTCTGTGCTCGAAGAGGTATCAGGAAGGAGACTAGGATGTACTGCCCTGATTGTCCTTCAAAGCCTGGGCTGTGTGTAGGTGGCTGTTTCAGGAGCTACCACACACAGAAGAATTATTGGGAAATTCCGTGAGCGTAAACTGGTGTTTTATATTTTTATATGTTCGGTTTCACGGTTGGCATTAGTCATGTATTCAGTTAGAGCTTTTGTGTTTGTAGTTTTGTACTAATTTATGATTAGTGGTATCTTTGTTGTTTAAAAACAAAAAAAAGGGGATGGCATGTGTAGGGTGGCGCTTGGCTGGCGGTGTGCGTGGGGTGGCGCTTGGCTGGCGGTGTGGGTGGGGTGGCGCTTGGCTGGCGGTGTGGGTGGGGTGGGGTGGCGCTGGGCTGGCGGTGTGGGTGGGGTGGCGCTTGGCTGGTGGTGTGGGTGGGGTGGCGCTTGGCTGGCGGTGTGTGTGGGGTGGCGCTGGGCTGGCGGTGTGGGTGGGGTGGCGCTGGGCTGGCGGTGTGGGTGGGGTGGCGCTTGGCTGGTGGTGTGGGTGGGGTGGCGCTTGGCTGGCAGTGCCAGCCAAACGCCAGTCCACACACTCATCAGCTGGTGTGATTGCTGTATCAGGCATGTGGGCGTATGAAAGTGATGGGCCCTTGACTGGCGCTGTCTGTGGATGCGAGTCTTGTAATGTGCTGGGCCCGTGGCTGGTGGCGTGAATGGTCTAGTGCATGTCATGTATGAAAGGTGTGTGAATGGACTGTAAAGCGGTTGGTGCCTTGTCGTGGCTTTACAGCTCACGAGCTGTGAGTCATTGGTTCAGTTTTTTGGCCTTTCAGTTATTACCAGTGCATTTCACTTTTGTGAAATCTCTTGTTAATAAAATTTGATCTACTGAACCATCACTCACCCTCGTGCCAAATCCAACCAGTATGTGTGGTACAAATGACAAAACCTGCTCCGCTGTAATCAGGCGTCGCAGCACACTTGAGACACGCTAGGTGTCTCAGGTGGGACCCCGATGATGAAGCATGCCACCAACTTGGTTGGTGGGTGAGGGGTCTTTTTCACATAACCTAAGTGCGTTTCTTTTCACAATTTTAGTGCTTGGCACATCACAGACGTATGTGGACACATCAAAATGATATATTACAAAACTACCTGTGTTTGGGGGGGAGGGGCCACCTGTGTTTTTGGTCCTGGTTGCGGCCTTCATCTAGGGAAACCTACCAAACCCAGACATCTCCATTGCAGGGAGATGTGGCTTGCGTGGATCCCCCAACATTTTCTTACCCAGACGCCTCTGCAAACTGCAAAATTTGCATAAAAAAGCATATTTTCCTGAGTTTTGTTTGTACGATCACCGCTCCAGCACAAAATTCCTACTCCCCAGTGTTCCCCTCAGTCTCCCAAGTAAAATGACACCTCACTTATGTGGGTCCCCAAAGCAGAGTCAGTCTAAAGATGTATAAAAGAATATGTCCTTATAAACTCCCTGTGCTATCCCCTCTATCTCTACAAGTTCTGGGCCTTATTCTGTTGCAGGCACCTGGCCCACCCACACAAGTAAGGTATCATTTTTACCGGAAGACTTGGGGGAATGCTGGGTGGAAGGAAATTTGTGGCTCCTCTCAGATTCCAGAACTTTCAGTCACCGAAATGTGAGGAAAACGTGTTTCTTTAGCCACATTTTGAGGTTTGCAAAGGATTCTTCGTAACAGAACCTGGTCAGAGCCCCACAAGTCACCCCATCTTGGATTCCCCATGGTCTCTAGTTTTCAACAATGCACAGGATTGGTAGGTTTCCCTAGGTGCCAGCTGAGCTAGAGGCCAAAATCCACAGGTAGGCACTGTTTTCTATGAAAAAATGTGATGTGTCCACGTTGCGTTTTGGGTCCGTTTCCTGTCGCGGGCGCTAGGCCTACCCACACAAGTGAGGTATCATTTTTATCGGGAGACTTGGGGGAACGCTGGGTGGAAGGAAATTTGTGGCTCCTCTCAGATTCCAGAACTTTCTGCCACAGAAATGTGAGGAACATGTGTTGTTTTAGCCAAATTTTGAGGTTTGCAAAGGATTCTGGGTAACAGAACCTGGTCCGAGCCCCGCAAGTCACCCCTCCTTAGATTCCCCTAGGTCTCTAGTTTTCAGAAATGCACAGGTTTGGTAGGTTTCCCTAGGTGCCGGCTGAGCTAGAGGCCAAAATCTACAGGTAGGCACTTCGCAAAAAACACCTGTTTTCTTCCAAAAATTTGGATGTGTCCACGTTGCGCTTTGGGGCGTTTCCTGTCGCGGGCGCTAGGCCTACCCACACAAGTGAGGTATAATTTTTATCGGGAGACTTGGGGGAACGCTGGGTGGAAGGAAATTTGTGGCTCCTCTCAGATTCCAGAACTTTCTGCCACAGAAATGTGAGGAACATGTGTTTTTTTAGCCAAATTTTGAGGTTTGCAAAGGATTCTGGGTAACAGAACCTGGTCCGAGCCCGGCAAGTCACCCCATCTTGGATTCCCCTAGGTCTCTAGTTTTCAGAAATGCACAGGTTTGGTAGGTTTCCCTAGGTGCCAGGTGAGCTAGAGGCCCAAATCTACAGGTAGGCACTTCACAAAAAACACCTCTGTTTTCTTCCAAAAATTTGGATGTGTCCACGTTGCGCTTTGGGGCGTTTCCTGTCGCGGGCGCTAGGCCTACCCACACAAGTGAGGTATCATTTTTATCGGGAGACTTGGGGGAACGCTGGGTGGAAGGAAATTTGTGGCTCCTCTCAGATTCCAGAACTTTCTGCCACAGAAATGAGAGGAACATATATTTTTTTAGCCAAATTTTGAGGTTTGCAAAGGATTCTGGGTAACAGAACCTGGTCTGAGCCCCGCAAGTCACCCCTCCTTAGATTCCCCTAGGTCTCTAGTTGTCAGAATTGCACAGGTTTGGTAGGTTTCCCTAGGTGCCGGCTGAGGTAGAGGCCAAAATCTACAGGTAGGCACTTCGCAAAAAACACCTCTGTTTTCTTTCAAAAATTTGGATGTGTCCACGTTGCGCTTTGAGGCGTTTCCTGTCGCGGGCGCTAGGCCTACCCACACAAGTGAGGTATCATTTTTATCGGGAGACTTGGGGGAACATAGATTAGCAAAACAAGTGTTATTGCCCCTTGTCTTTCTCTACATTTTTTCCTTCCAAATATAGGAGAGTGTGTAAAAAAGACATCTATTTGAGAAATGCCTTGTAATTCACATGCTAGTATGGTCACCCCGGAATTCAGAGATGTGCAAATAACCACTGCTGCTCAACACCTTATCTTGTGCCCTTTTTGGAAATACAAAGGTTTTCTTGATAGCAATTTTTTACTCTTTATATTTCAGCAAATGAATTGCTGTATACCCGGTATAGAATGAAAACGCACTGCAGGGTGCAGCTCATTTATTGGCTCTGGGTACCTAGGGTTCTTGATGAACCTACAAGCCCTATATATCCCCGCAACCAGAGGAGTCCAGCAGACGTAACGGTATATTGCTTTCGATAATCTGACATTGCAGGGAAAAGTTACAGAGTAAAACGTAGAGAAACATTTATGTTTTTTTCACCTCAATTTCAATATTTTTCTTTTTCAGTTGTTATTTTCTGTAGGAAACCCTTGTAGGATCTACACAAATGACCCCTTGCTGAATTCAGAATTTTGTCTACTTTTCAGAAATGTTTAGGTTTCTGGGATCCAGCATTGGTTTCATTCCCATTTCCGTCACTGACTGGAAGGAGGCTGAAAGCACAAAAAATGGCAAAAATGGGGTATGTCCCAGTAAAATGCCAAAATTGTGTTGAAAAATTGGGTTTTCGGATTCAAGTCTGTCTGTTCCTGAAAGCTGGGAAGCTGCTGAGTTTAGCACCACAAACCCTTTGTTGATGCCATTTTCAGGGGAAAAACCACAAGCCTTCTTCTGCAGCCACTTTTTCCAATTCTTTTGAAAAAAACGAAATTTTCCCTGTATTTTGGCCAATTTCTTGGCCTCCTTCAGGGGAACCCACAAAGTCTGGGTACCTCTAGAATCCCTAGGATGTTGGAAAAAAAGGACGCAAATTTGGCTTGGTTAGCTTATGCGGACAAAAGGTTATGAGGGCCTAAGCGCGAACTGACCCAAATAGGCAAAAAAAGGCCTGGCACAGGAGGGGGAAAAGGCCTGGCAGCGAAGGGGTTAATGTCTTTTTATGTTGCTACTTGCCTTGCGCTTTTACAATGACTCATGCCTACAATTATGGCAAAATGTCACGCACCGGCAGAGAGAAATAGATAAACATGGCAACATAGCCTGTAGTATTCATGCTAGTTTATTAGACAATATGTGGTATCAACAAGTCAGAAACAGAATTAGGAAGCACCAATGAGTCATATTTTGTATGCTCATTGATACCCCACTCCACAGGTCAGAAGGACTACACTAAACTACTGAAGTACCCTAGGGAACAGCCTTATGCTTCTTATACTTCTACCGTTGTTAGACTAAGGCTGGAATGCAGCCGACATGTCGAGGTAGCACATTTTAGGGTTAAGGCCAGAAAGTATGGCTTCTAGTAGAAACACTACTCATTCTCACAGACAGGCAGGACATTGAGGATGAAATAGGACAAACTAAGGAAATAGGTCATCACATAGCCAAACAATGCATAGCAGCAGTTCTAGAATTAGACTTTTTAGGGGTGGTGCACCTGCCCATCTGGTGCAGCAATTGTTTAGTAAACCCCTTGCCCCCAGACTGTGCACGTAGGCCAGGACACAAAATCATTGGATCAGTCTATGCCCATGATTAGTGGCATCCCAAAATCGAGTTTACTTGTAGGCCATATCCCTATGGAATGACAGTGATATTAGTCAGGGTGTAATAGAAAAGTGTGCGTGTACATGGGACAACAACATTGCACAATACACTTAGGTGAATGGTGAAGTAAGCTCCGGGTCAGTCATGAGATTAATATCTGCTTCTTTATGTTTTAGAGTCCATCAATGCAGGGAAAAACATCAACTTCAATACCACTATAAAAAAGGCTGACATGTAGAGGGGCACCTCGAACTGGATGGACTACTAGTGGAAGTGTGGAGATTAGCTACACACGCAACATCCTCCAGATTGGACTGGCCTCTAGTCTTTGCTCACTTTGCACTCCCTCCCTGGTGACACCAGGAGTGGACATGTCTAAGTTACATGACCATCCCATTAACCATCCAACTGCCCTGCTTCACCATTATCGGAGAAAAAGAGCTGCAGAAACCCATGGTAGTACGACTTGGGAAGATGTACCCCAAGAGCAGAGGATGTTCAATGATGGCCAGCTGTTCTTCAAATGTTTCCTATTGTTTGTTCAGGTAAAATAAACTGTTTGATGGCAGCAAATAACTAGGTGGGAACTGATGAAGGCAATCAATGACACAGAGGATGCCTTCAATGCCATCAAAGAGGAACTATGAGTCATGAGAGTAATGCTAATGCAGCACAGGTATGTGCTGGATGCTGGACTTGATGAATGCAATGAAGGGGAGGGGGTGCGTGCAGCAAGATAGGATGCAGACAATGGAACTCTGAAGGAGGCCATACAAACTCTGCATAATTTACAAAACAAAATGGTGGATAAAGAAGGTGCCCCAGATTAATGGTTTTAGGGTTGGTTTGCTTGGCTACCTTCTTAGGCCTCGTAAAAACATAAAATGTTACTGGACCTGCAGGTTGAGTAACTTCAATAATCTACTCGACCATAACTGTAATGTACTTGACCGGGAAATGGGTCTCAAATTGTGTGATCCTAGTCAAATATTTTAGTTTACAGAGTCGGCCTTTTTCTTCATTGTCACACGAGGGTACCTTCAAATATGTGAGCTCAGCATTTCATTTGTAGAAAAAAACGTCTTTGTTTGATTAACTAGTCTAAACATTTGCTCCATATATAAAAAGAATCTAACCCAGATATAGGGAACACAAGATCCATTGCTTGCCTCTTACTTTACTAATAACATTGCCATCAGGGCAGGAGTGTTTCTCAGTTTGTCTAAACACCTGCTTGTATTAAATACATTACTAAAGCATGATGTGGTTGCACATTGTCATTTACAGACAGAAAATTTCTAAGAAATGTATAAAAACCTTCCCACTAACTTGCAGCTTTACTGATAAAACTATATGATGTATTAACAGTCTGTGAAACTCGGGTTTCAGAAAACATTTATTCTATGCAAATAACCAGTTAAAGTCCTCTGATTTGTTTTTATCCTATTAAAATATTTTTTTCATGACACAGAAATACAAACAATGGGCTTTCACAACTACTGAAATATATTTTGAAAATGTCTGTAGTTGATTTAGCTATTATGATGTTATGTGTTAGGAAAATCCTGACAAAATCCTGGAACTTTGCAGTGAGAAGGAAAATTTATGGCAAGACAAACTGACTTTTGACCTCTGTCTCTGAACACAGAGCAAATGTGACAAGCACACTTCCTAACAACTGAACAGAACACCTGTTCTTTGTAAACTGGACAGAAGGGGTGAGTAGGTCCTAAGAGTAGCTCAACCTGGATAAAATGACTTGCTATAGCGAGTAGATTTTTCGAGGCCTACATCCTGGACGTCAGGACTGTTTAAGGCATTGTTGCCAATAATTGTGGTATTGGCTTGATGTATTGTGACTTTTCAATTAGTTATAGCATGCTGTAAAAGTGTTATCGCCACGGTAGAAGGGAAGTTCAAAGTGTTGGAAAATGGGTTATTGGTATGGGCAGGTAAGTACCTACACTTAGCAATAGGCCACTAACCTCCACTTAGGTCCAGTCAGGTCTCAGTAAATTAAACCCAGCTCAACCCTTGGTAGCTTGGCAACGAGCGACAAGGCTTAACTTAGTAGACAGAGTGTAAAGCATTCAAATATCACAAAACAGTAAATAAATAAAACACAGGAAACAGTTTAAAAATCCAAAATCAATTTATAAACATAGCTTATATTTTTATCTTTAAAATGACACAAAAATGAATAAAATCGGATAAGGGGAACCGGAGATATGAATTTTGAAAGAATTATTGTTTTCTAGCACCTAGAAACAGAAATCGCCAATCTGGTCATCTGGTCGCACCTCGACCGGGGCAAAGTCAAAGTTTAAGGCCGACTGTGATGGAGCTACAGCCCGCGGAAGGTCTCGGTTTTTCTCAAGATTTTCTTCAGCGGGACGAACACGCCAGTCCAATCTGACCTCCTGGAACTCTTCCTCGGAAATGTGTCGCGGGAGCCCTCGAGATTTTTAACTTCGGACTTAGTCATTTTTTCGAGGTGAAAATTGACCGGGCCAAACCTGGATCTTGATCCGACGTCCCTGGAGCCCTCCTCGGATACGCTGGCTGGGAGGTCCAGGTCAACTTCCTACGTTCGGACTTAGTCTCTTTTTTGGAGATTTTCTTCACCGGGACGAACCTGCAAGTCAGGCCGGGTTGCGGTTGTGGCAAGCCAGCTAGAGTTGCCGTGGCGGGTCGGTCCATCGATGGATCTTTTTTTCAAAAGCTCTCCAAACTTCTGGATCTTCTTCCAGATGTTCTTTTAAGTTTCTTTTGGGGTCCACAGCTCACCCTAAGGTTCCAGAAGCTCTGAGATGCTCCTTGGGGGTGTGGACTACAACTCCCAGAATGCACCTGGTGCAAACTCCTTTTTGGCCACTGGACAGTGGTCAGCTGGTTGGTTTCTTCAGGAGTGGTGCAGTGGGCTCTGGTTAGCAAGTTTTCACCTCTAGCAAACAGGGAGTCCCTCCTTGAACCAGTTGAAGCCAGGCAAGTCCTTCTTGTGGTGAAGCCCAAGTGTGCAGCTGGTGCAGTCCTTCAGAGTGCAGGGTCCAGGTGCAGGCCAGGGGTCCAGCAGGGCAGTCCTCCTTCTTCTGTAGTTCTTCCTCGTAGGGATCTGGTAGGGAACTGAGGTGTGGGTGCAAGTCTGCCAGTTTTATCCCTGCTTCTGGGTGAAAAACATGGGCGTCCTGGTTCTTCAATCAGGTGCAGGGTCCTTCCCCATGTGATGACCACTTCTTGGGAAGTGTGGCAAAAATCAATCCCAGGGAGCAACATTCCTCAAAAATCCATCATGGCTGAAAGTGATTTTTGGAGGTTATATCTGGTTGAGCCCGCCAACTGGTGTGGCTAAAAATCCTAAACCCACCCCTCTCCTGCCCTCTCCTAATCTAATCAAGGGGGCACCTAATTGTCTGGGTTTGCAGGATGTGAGGGTGTTGCTGGGTTGCTCCAAATGTCCTTCTCTGTCTTTGAAGACCAGTTTGGCAGCCCTCCCCCTTCCTGCCTCACCATCTGCTGAGGGGAGATCTCCTCCCACAGGCACATCTCTTTGTGTGGAGCCAGGCCACTTCACACCTCATCAAGGCAGCCTGGCCAGGCTGCCAGAGGATGGCCAATCAGAACACAGCAGCAAAAACACTGCAGGGCTGAAGTTGGCAACTTTTCAGGTGAAGTTTAAAACTCTTTACCTGAACAAGTTATATTAAATCCAACAACTGGAAGTTGTCGGATTTATTATAACAATTAATTTGATACCAAACTTCTGGTATCTGCTACTTAAGAGGACTTCACAAATTAAAATAAAGTCTCCCCATTCTAGCCTATGAAGGCCATTCACTACAATGAGGGAAAAACAAATTTGCCCGTTTTACCTCACCAGGGCTTATAAAACTATTTTTATAAGGTCCCTACTTATAGTTACATGGCACCCAGCCCTAGGGGCACATAGGGCACACCTTAGGGGTGACTTATATGTAAAAATAATGTAGTTTAAGACTTTGGACCTACTTTTAATTCCAAAGTCAAATTTGCATCTAACTTTAATTTAAAAGCAGCCAGCAAGGCAGGCCTGCCATTAAAATGACACTGGGCACCTCAGCAGTGCACCTATGGGGGCGCTACCTATGCTGGGGCCCCTAAACCTCCATGCCCTACCATATACTAGGGACTTATAGGTAGGTTAACTTTGCCAGTTATAATTAGCCTAATTTGCATACTGATTTTACAGAGCACAGGCCCTGGGACTGGTTAGCAATACCCAGGGCACCATTAGAGTCAGGAAAACACCAGCAAAAAGTGAAAAATGGGGGCAAAATGTTAGGGGGCCTCTGCAATCAGCCCTGTTCTCTCACACACAGCAAAATCACCAGCATAGGTAACAGACCACACAAGGAACATATCAGCTGATACAGAGCATAGATTTAAGGTCAGAGGAAATAGATGAAATATCAACTAGAGAGGGGGTGTTAACGAAAATATGCAATGCGAGGAAATCTCTCCCCAACAGACATCACCAGAGAGCACTGTAGAATTTTATGTGGTTAAAGAATAATACAGGCCCCAGCTGCAAGGACAGAGAAGGTGCGAGTGAGTTCACAGGAAAGCAGAACACAAGATCAGCAAGTCTAGTTAAACAGGAAAACATGATTAACAAAGGTTTTCAGAATTTATGGTCACAGCGCAAGCACTTACTCCGCTCCCATTGCTAGCAGAGACCCTGTTCAGAAAATATGTGGTCAAAGGTAGTTTTAATCAGCAGCATAGAAAGTCAGATAAGAAATCCTGGAAAGAGAGCAATAAACACTTACCACACCCAGGGAGAAAAGGATTAATGTTTCAAAGTTCTATTAGGATCAAGATAGGGGGAACCGAGAGAAGGACACAAGTTCAAGGATGCAGGTCATGTAGTGCCTTCCTGGAAATATATCAATCACTTGTTCTGTGACATGTTTATTGCTTTTTTAACATAATGTGCATTGTACATTCTGAGTACATAAGGAGCTGCCTGCAAGCAGTACTTTGAGATCAGCTTCAGTTCTGAAGGGCTGACTGACCTCTATTGTATTGCCAACAGATTTGTGTCTTCATTCCTTCTGAGTCAACAAAGTTCTATTATGATTTGCAAATAGGAGTGTTACAGAACTCCCCACCATCTCTCACCCTATTTGATATTTGCAATGGAATGTACCAATGGTTTGTGTTCGCAACTGTAGTCACAAACCATTTGTCAGTTACCGACCCCAGAGTTGGGGTGATGACAGACTCACAAAGGGAAAGTTCTCCCCGTGACAGATTCCCCTTTGGGAACCATTTTGTCAGCCTTTGGTACAGCAGGCCAGGAGACCACTGCCTGCCCCTTAAAATATGTTACTAAACAATTAAATATTTATTTAAAAAAACAAAAAAACACCATATTTGCCTTTAATTGATATGGGTGTTTTTCAAAATATATTTCTCATTTGGGAATGCAAATGCAGGGATGAAAGTCTGCTGTCTCTTCCAGGCCCCCATCACTGCATTCACAACCAATTACAAGGGCTCGCAAATTGCACCTTGACTAAGTAATACTCATTAGGCAAGTCATTCGCCGACACCCTACAAATGTGCAATTTTCGATGTGATCTATTAATATGCAGGTAGCTCCGGAAAGTGCAAACCCATTCCAGATCGTCATTCTGCAAACTGCACATCTCTGGTTTACGAATGTGAACTGTACATCAGGCCTAAAAAATAATTCCCTAAGTCTCAAAGATGGCATCAGAGCTTCTCACTTTAAACAAGGTATATCAATTTTTTTTTGATGATCAATCCCTACTACAAGGAACTTAGCTCCGGCTGTATTAGGGCTCTGCCAATTATGATGTAGCCATTTCTAATTTTATCTAATACTTTGATAATATTTCGCTGATCTATTATAGGGTCTTGGGAAATGTGGAAAGCCTTTTGTGTAGCCTCATCATAGTTCTGAAATGTAGCAACAAGTTACACCTAGAACAGATGTGAAGGCTGTACATGATGGTTGGAAAGGAAAGGAGGCAATCATGACTACTGTGGTATCTCCACAATGGATTGTATTAACTTTTTGTATTTCCTTAATAGGATTTATTGGTTTTCACTCTTTCAAGATGTTATAAGACCCTGGTGACATTAGTAATTGACACAAACTTTTCAAAGCCTCTGAAAATGACAACTCTTACATGTACGACTGATGAAGTCACAGATAAGAAGAGCAAAGTGTTCATAGCCTATACTTATAAACCCAGCATGACACCTAGTCAGGAGGATGACCAAAAGTTTGCTTTTCTCTCATCCCTATGCTGATCATGAAGGTCTTGCTGGTGAGCTCTACCTCGATCCTGGCAAGCAGGTACTGCAGATTTGCCCACTATGTACCATACTAATATCACTGGAACCAGTGAGAATCTCCGCAGGCTTGAGGGATTTCCACTCAAACATAGTTTGGGACTGAAGGATCCATTATGGCCATGCCTTTTTGTTTCTGAGAGATTCTGATAAAAGTGTATTCCCTTGGACTAGCAATCCCGCTGCTCTAATCCTTTGTTTATGTTGTTGTTGAATTATTTGGCAACCAACACAGCAAGCTTCTGTGGATCCCCTTCTGTCAAGTCAGAGCACTTGTCAACAAGTCACTCAACTACTGCCAACAGGCTAGGAGAAAGGTAATCATTAGCTTCCATACATTTTGCTCATTCATTTAAATCACAGAATGCACCACATACCTCATCTATAATTTATACATACAGTATCAACCACCTTCTTCAGCCCAAAGCACCTGATCATAGCATTCTTCACATGCTCAAATTGACCCCTTAACTGCTGAGGCTTTTCAACCTGTAGCTGAGTCCTTTTTTGACTATTTGGGAACTTTGCACTTACACCTCCATAACTTTTTCTATATAAGATATTTACCTCAAATTTGCATCACTTTTTCCTAACACCATGGGGATTCTAAAGGTACCCAGGGTTTGCAGATCCCACAGGAAGGGACCGAAAAAATGTCCAAACTAAAGCAAATTTTGAACAACTGGAAAAAGTGCTCCACAAAAAAGTGTGTATTTCCCACCCCTAATAATGGCATTAATGAAAGGGTTTCCGTGCTAAAAGCATCATCTTCCCAGCTTTAAGGAACATGCAGAGATATATAAAAAATCATTTTTTACTACAGTTTTGGCATATTTCTAACAGGGAGATAATGCTTCCTAATGTTTTTACTTTTAACGTACTATATATTTGTGAAACCAAGTCAAAATTCTATACATTTCTGAAACCAAGACTAAATTCTAAATTCAGCACGGGGTCATTTGCGTAGATCCCTCACGTTTTTCCCAACTAATCTAACTGCGAAGTTAAAAAATTCTGCCATTTGTAACAACCTTGTAATTTGTAACTTCTTGCTACAATAGCTGACTTACAAACACAATATAACGTTACGTCTGCTAGACCTTTCTGGTTGTAGAGATATTTAGGTTTGTAGGTTCTCCAAAAACCTGAAGTACACAGAGCTAACAAGTGAACTGCAACTTGCAATGGTTTTGCATTGTGTACAGAGTATAGAGCAATTCATATGCTAAAATGTGAAGACTGAAAAATGGTTATGAAGAAAACCTATGCGTTTCTGAAATGTACACCAGATGCTGACTGTAGGAGCAGTGGTTATTTGTAAATCTCTGGATTTATGGGTACCCATACTAGCATGTGATTCAGAGGATATTTTGCAAAGCGCCTTCTTTGTAGCACTTTGGCTTTATTTGGAAGGCACAAATACAGAAAAATCAAATTGGCAATAACTACTGGTCTATTATCTGTGTTCCCACATCTCTCCCAACAAAAACGCTACCTCGTGTGTGGCTGGGCTTAGCGCCTTCTGACAATACACCCCAAACCTCGATCTGAAGACATCATAATTTACCCAGCATTTCTCACTACTGTGATAACTGGTTGGGGAAAAGGAGATGAGTCTGCCTCTGACCCAATCACAGTTCACTAACTACCACTGCAGATCTTTTGCAGTTCCCTCTGAAATCTGAACAGTGTCTGTGAGATTCCCCTGATGCTGTGCGCATTGGAACTTCAGGTCCCACTACAGAGCCCTCATACGCCATCAGGCATATTTGACTAACAGGAGGCAGGAGGCCATGAGGCCCAAAAGCCTCAGAGTCTGTCTCACCGAAATCCAGGATAGAGGCTGAAACATCAATATCATAGCCTGAATATCCTGGACTCGGTGCTTGGGAGGATAAGCCAGAACAGCTCCTATAAAAAAAGTGAGCTTCTGAAAGGGAGTGAGGTGTGACTTCAGCACGTTTACAGTGAACCCCAGGGAATGCAGGACGTTTGCCATAGTCTGAAGGTGGGTGACGACAGCCTGAGGCGAAAGAACCTTCAACAGCCAGTCCTCAAGGTAGGGGAAGGCTGAAACCTCTAAGCTGCGCAGTTGAGCTGCTACCACCGCCATCACTTTGGTGAACACCCGAGGGGCACTGGTGAGACCGAAGGGGAGCACGGTAAACTGAAAGTGCTTGTGGCCCACCTTCAACTGCAAGTAAAGCCTGTGGGCAGGTAGGATGGTGATGTGAAAATATGCATCCTGCAAGTCCAGCGCTACCATCCGGTATCCTTGTTGGAGGGCAGACAAGACCTGAGCAATAGTGAGCATCTTGAATTTCTCCTATTTGAGAAAGAGATTGGCGTCCCTCAGATCTAGAATAGGGCGAAGACCCTTGTTCTTTTTGGGTATCAGAAAGTAGTGGGAATAACAACCACAGCCTATTTCTGGCATCAGAACCCTTTCTATGGCTCCCTTGGCCAAAAGAGCCGTAACTTCCTCGCGGAGCAAGAGTAAGTGATCCTCCATCAGCCGTTCTTTTAATGGAGGTATAGAAGGACAGAAAGACTGGAAGCGGAGGGATTAGCCCTTCTGTTTGATCTGCAAGACCTATATGTCCGGTATTATTGACTGCCAGTAAGGGGGTGAAATTGAATCCTCCCTCCAACTGGATGCATGTGGTCTTGCAGAATCACACTAGGAGCACCTGGGCACTGTGAAGCAGGGGAGCTGGGTGGTGGACGACTTCTGGCCAGACCCTCTGGGTCTGAAGGTACCATGACCTCGTCTCCGCACAGGATGCTGACCTGACAGAGGACGGTGGCTGGTCTGTGGATGGCGTGGTACCCCACCCCTTTGTAAGCCTCGAAAGGGGAAAAAGACAGACTGTTGGCGAGGGGGCGCCGAGAGGCCCAAAGACCTGGCCGTAGCCCCAGAATCCTTGAAACACTCCAGCGCCGAGTCTGCTTTTTCACCAAATAGGCAGGACCCATCGAAAGGCATGTCCATAAGGTTTACCTGGACATCCCCCGAAAAGCCAGATGTACGAAGCCAGAGATGGCAACAAAGGGCCGCCGTCTACAAAATCGCTCTATTAGTGAATCAGTCGTGTCCAAACCACACCTACTAGTAAACTTGGCTGCATCTCTCCCATCTTTGACTACTTGTGAAAGAGTGTCCCACATGGCCACCGGGTTCTGAGGTAGCACCTGCACCACCTTATCCCATAAAGCATGGGAAAAACGGCCCAAAAGGCACAAGGTGTTTACTGACCTCAATGGCGGGCTTTGGATTGGATTCCCTATTCAGAGGAGCAGAAAGGAAGGCGCCATGGGAAGTGGAGGCTTGAACCACCAAGCTCTCCGGGGTGGGGTGTTGTGTGAGGAAGCTAGGATCACTTGGAGATGAACGATGGCGGTGGCCAACTGTCCTATTTACAGGAGCATCAGTGAGGGCTTCATTAAAGGGTAAAATCGGTACCGATGTAGAAACCCCTGGCTGAAGCACCTCAGTCAGGAGGTTAATCCAGACCGGCACTGCACGCAGATCTAGGTCCAAGACCTCAGCGGCCCTATGCGCCACCATAGCATACAATGCTCCCTCCTATGTAGCCACAGTGGGAGGTGAGAGCATGCCAGTATCTGGAGAGGTGTCCAGTCCACTGGTTTCTCCTAACTCCTCATACCAGTCCATTAGCTCCAAACCATACTCAAGAGGGTCCTGAGGCTCCTCCCATTCCTCACCAATGCCTGGTTTATCATAATAAGACTCAGGCAATGACCTGGCCGCTTTTGGGACCGTTCTGGCTCATCATGTATTAGAATGGGGCTTGCGCCACCAGTGGGCAGTAGTGGCGCGGGAAGCGTCGGGAACGACGCCGGAAGAGGGCTAATGTGTGGATGCAGCCCAGTCTGGTTCCGATATAGGAACCAAGAGACCCCAATGGCGCTGAGGCCAAAGTTGCCGGCATGAAACCCGATGGGGCCTCTGCTGACCCGAGGAGGCCAGAAGGCTTGCCAGCGGGGTCAGCCTGCTCAAATACGAGCCGCATGGCCTTGTAAGACTGCGCTGAGTGGGGTGTCCCTCCAGCTCCTGGAAAGCGGGGGTCAAAGTGTGGCCCAGGCATCGGCTCTGCAGAACCGTGCCTGGAACATCAACGTTTCCAACTCACCTCAGACGACAGGTGAGGTTTAGTCGAACTACACTTGGACTTCTTCTTGTGTCTCCTCCCTGAATGGAAGGGGGGGGGGGAAGAGAGAGAGAGAGAGAGCGAGAGAGAGAGAGCGCTAGAGATAGAGATAGATGAAGACCACTGGGGGCTCCTGGAGCAGCCCCGCGACCTGATCCTCGACTGGGACCGGGACCTCCAAGGAGTCCTACCTTCTGACATCAACTGCTGGGCCACAATAAGCTTCATGGATCATTCCCTCAAAGTATTCGGAGCCATGGGCTGGCAGTCGGAACATGACTGAGTCGTGGTCTCGGTCCAAACACCAGAGGCATACCTTATGGGGGTCCATCACCGGCATGGCGAGGTGGCAGGCACCACATGGCTTGAACCCAGTCTTCCTAGATGTCATTCTCGCACAGACTTGAACAAATCTTTGACAAGAAGGTTAAAAAAGGCCTGTCAAAAAAGACAGAGGGTAGCATGATTCTGGATCTGCGCTAACAGGCACAGAAGGAGACGAACTGACGTACGCACGTGGGTGGTGCCTTTATAGGTGACCGTGAGATCACAAACAGCTCCAACAAGACCACGTGGATCCGAATGGCGCCATCCGATGGCGCGCACAAGGACATTGCTCAGCAAAACTTCCAGATTCCAAGCTGATGCCAGGAAATTCTAAGGTAAGGAATCTGCAGCTAGAAGTCTCTATCAGATAATAAAGGCTTTGAAATAATTAACCATAAATACAAATTTGAACAGCATTAACATGTGGGGAAGAATATTGCCTCAACTGCATACAATTAACTTCCCTGTAAACTGGCAGCCAAAGGGTTTGTGCTGCAAGGGGTTGGGCCTATTTGTCCCAGGACAAACTAAACATCAAAATGTGATGTCCTTGACCCCCAAACAATATGTCTGGGCATTGTGCTATAGGAATTCCACACCCCTGAAACTGTTGTGTGATTCACACAAAGCACACCATCTTGGACTCAACCAGGTGCCTAGTTTTCAGAATTGTTTGAGTTTGTTAAGTTTCTCTGGGCTGCCATCCAGCCCAGGCCCAAATACCACTTCTACCCCTATTGGCAATGTAGATGAGTTTTATTTTAGGGTATTTTGTGTTGCAGGTGTGAGGGTCTGCCACACGTCAGGTACTGTTTTTTTTGGAATGAGGGGGTGGGGGGGTGTAGGTGGTAGCAAATTTGTGATTCTCCACAGATTCCCACATTTTCCTTCACAGAAATGAGAGGAAAAAGTTTGGGGTTTGTTGTGGGCAAGAAAATATCGGGGATCCATGCAAGAAACACAACCCTGGAGCTCCTGTGTGTTTAGCTTTCAAAATAGCTAGGTTTAGTTGGTTTCCCTGGTGGCAGAGCGCAGCACTCGAACAGTCCAACCATTCACCCTGGCAAGTCGGAGGAACTTTGGATTTACTCCTACTCTGCTGCTCCATGTCAAAATTATGGGCAAAAGAATCAACATTTCCTCTTGGCTGCTGTGGGACTGTGGCTCTGTGCGCCCCACCTGGAAGGCAGAACGACTGTTGGGATTTTAGGGCTGGAAGATAAGCACAACTCTAGGATGGTCCACCCTCACAGCATATTTTTTTTCTACAAAAGTAAAATATATCCCTGGGGTCTTGGTAGATTCCCTCTGCCCCACCCCTGGGAGGCAGATTGGAGGTGAACTCCTCCATATACCTCCTGGGGGACTCTAAGACTACTGAGAAAACCAGCAGCTGGGACCACAGGTCTACCCACAGGGGGACCAAAATATCCCTAGTGTCTAGTGGGCTTTTACCCCTCTGTGGTACAGCCTGGGGTGAACACCCCCATCCCCCCCTCTGGCCCTGGGGTCAGACAGACTTATGGGGCCCAAAGCATGGGTGGGGAGAGCAAAAGGGCCATGTCCAGGGTGGCCGCTGCCCCGCCGCAATCTTGTCCTTGGTGCCAAGTGGGTGGGACCCTACTTAGGGATCTTGCTCCTGCGGTGACCCCTCAAGCAGGGATCCACTAGGGAGAAAGATCATTGGAAAGAGGAGATTCTCCCCTTTCCAATGATATCCCCCCCCCACATGCAAATCCGTGCTCGGGCTGAGCTATGCCCTTGGGCATGATCTGGTGAAAGTGAAATGAGCATATCAGCCCAATCCACTTTCAGTGAAATGACTTTAGCGTACCATGCACAGTCATCGTTATTCCCTTGATTCCCCCACAAACACCCAAAAAAAGACAGACTTGGGCTGCTATGGAGTCCCTAGCATCCCAAACTAAAAAATAATTTTTGTAAAAACAAATCCTTGTGTACAAACACCAGAGGACGCTTTACAGCCCTCCCCAGCATCAGCCAATGGCACCAGAAACACTGGGAGGGAGTGCCGGCATCAGCCAGTGAACGATGCCCTCACTAGCAGATTCAGGTCAATGGCCTTTGCAGACGTCTCTTGAGATGGAGTGAAGTACTCTTCCACTTACTATTCCTTGTTTGACTCATCATTACAAGGCAACCTGGCATGTCTTAGTGCTTGTGCTATTTGAAAGTAGTGCTTGATACGCTTTGAGTGAACGTTTGGACTGTGTCAGGACCAGGGGCTCAGATGATCAACTTTCTCCATTTTATTGCTCAGCAGCAGACCCAACGAATCAACATTATAACACGTAACAAATTACTATTAATGCCATGAGTTCTTGAATAAACAACAACAATCCCATCAACACACGTCTGGTCCATACAAACAGCCCCCAATCAAAGCATTTTCTCTTTCTTCACTGCTCAGGAGCTAGATAAGTACTTTTCTTGGGGACATATTTATAGGAGTTTTGGCATAACTATAAGGTTGGTTAGGAAAGCCCTCTCTCCTCTTCTGTGGATTGTCAATGTTCACTCTTAACACCTTTTTCTTTTCAAGTGCTTGAAGGGCACTCTGAGAATGACAGTCTGAGGAAAATTAATGACCCAACATGCTGTGGATCAAAAGCACTGCATGCACATGGACATGTGGCCTAATCCGAGAGGGGGCTGAGCTGGCTTTAGGTATGGGGGCACGCAGCCAAAAACAGGGGGTGCTCAACAGTAGCTCTATTGTGTCTGCTGGTCTCTACTTTCACAAGTGCAAAGGTGCTAGTGAATGTGGTTTAGGTAAACTTGAATTTGAGCAGATTTCAGAGTTTTCAGGACGCCAGCGCACCCTTAAAAGACAGCGAGGTCAAGAGGCATATGTCCCTACATAAAATTCAGACACAAGAGAACCAGGTGAGCAGAATGGGTTCTGAAAAGCCACAAAGTCTATTTTGAGAGTACCCTGCATAGTCTACGGCGACAGTGATCACTCATACTACCCGAGAACAGACTTAGGGATAAGGCACCAGGGAATAATCAAAGCCCACTCATTAACTACCTGTATAATATTTGTTAATATTTGCCTGATCTATATGGCAGGTGCTCGTAATAAGGGGGTACTGGGGAGTGGGGGGACCCAGGAGTTCCTCCCTTTGGATGAGGAATCTATTGATGCTTCTTTTCAGAGGTCAGGTTCGTCCATGATCGAGCCACTGAGCAGATGGATCTCACAACTAGCTGCACAGCACATCTATAACCCTCTTTTGGGGGAAGACCTGGGGCCTCTACAGCCTGCTAAACCTTGGGGAGCTCAGAAAAATCGAAGTAAAGCTATAGTAAAAACTAACAAACTCTCCCCCTCTCTCAGATGCCTTTCACCAACTCAGGCAGACTGTGCTAAAAAGGCAAGCTGGAGCCATAGAAGTTGGCATAGAGGGCTAACTTCCTAGGTATACCCTTTAAGGGGCTGTTCCTTCGCATTTGAGAAACTTCCAGGGGACGGTGCCCAAGAGGAAGACTCGGGTAAGGGCCTGGGTCCCAGCAAACCATGGCTATCAGACAGAGGTCCCAAACGACCCAGGATGAATACTAACCCACAGGAGAGTAGTGCAGCAATTAGAGCTCCTTTGAGCATACGGTATCCATATGATATTTATCATCCAGCAGCCCAGGTGGTTCAGTTTGTGAACAGCAGAATACAATAATCCTTAGATAAGGAAGTCAGGGGGCGACCCAAGGCAGAGTGCCACGTTTATTATGAAATGTCACAAAGACCCCAAAAAGAGGATGATCATTCCTAGTGATCTTAACAGGAGAAGCTACTAAAAGCATAGGTCCAATAACAAAGGTTTTGGATATGGCAGAAGAAGCTAGGAAGACTGGTAACTTTATTTCCCCCAGATAACCTATCCAGGTCGGCTCAAAGAGCATTGTGTTCCTTAAGAAATGCAAAATGTAAAAGCAAAGATGACTATCTCTTTTAATTAGGATCGACCCAAATGTGTCACCACATTTTCATCACTCAAAAAGGGTCAACAGTCTATGAGGGAGGTAATTGGCCAGATGATTTTTGGAGGTGCCGGAAGAGGTAGGGGACGACTAACCCTCCAACCTTACTTTCCTACCTCAAAGAAACAACAAAACAGGAACTCTTCCCAGTGGCAGGCCCATTACAGGTTCAGAGGTTTCTTCCAACCTCAGATGGTAGCAGAGGCCAGTGAACTAGAGGAACCTTTTGAGATGGCATCAATGCTCCAGGGGGCACACAAGATAAGAAGGTCCTGTTCTTCCAGTCCAAAAGTGGGAAGAGGGTTAGGTTTATTCCTTCAGGGAAGGAGGGAGATTACGGGTAAAGCCTTGGTTTTGCAAATACTCTTAGGGTTTCAAATAGAATTCTGCAGACCTTGCATTCAGAGGGGGAGAACTAGACCACTGTACTACTTGGTGGCGGAGACTGTCCTCATAAACCGGGTAGTGCATTCCTTGCTAGGGAAAGGGGCCACAGACCATTTCTGAGCCCTTATCTAAAAAGGGACTTTGTTGTTTTTCTGAAGAAAAACACTTCTCGGCATGGAATAAACCTGAAATGTAATCCAATGCCGTGAAACTGCCAGTTTAATACTTTTCACAGTTGGTACAGTACAGGAGAATTGAAAACGATCCCAAACTTCTTTTGGTGCCCAAACAACCACAGGAGTATACTTCCAAGGCCACATGACCTCAGGTGAAGCAATTAGAGGCTCTCGGGGTGTCAGGCGGAGGGCAACATCAAAGTCCTGCCCAGGTCCAGTTTGGGCAACCAGGATTATTCACATGAATGTCTTCTTCAGCTTTTTTATGAGTGGGGTTCAAGGTCCTCCTTATTACAGGTCACAGATGCTAAGTGCAGCAGGTTCTGTCCACCTGTTATCCTTTTCCAAGTCCAACTGTGATCTGAGGAAAGATGAGTAAGGGTTCAGCTTTGCAGGGTTCACCACCCTGTGTAATGAAATTAAGTATGTTTGACCACTGTGCATTTTAGTTGTTCAATTTTCACCAGTAGCACATTACGTTTTGTATTCAGTTTAGCTGCCTATTGGCTTTATTGTGGCATTAGACATTGCAATTGAGATAATGCAGATGAGCTGTGTTTTTCCACATGGTAAACTAAGCTTGTGTTTTTCGTATTTTTTCTCACCCAACATGATAGCATGATAAGGAAGAGCATATTTTGTGTTTTTCTTTAGTGCAGGGAAGGACTCGGCCTTGGGAGGGAGAGCCTTGAAAACTTGGCCAACTTTCGACGTTGTTTCTTCCAACTCTAACCTACAGTAACCAGCATGTTTTGAATATTAGAGGGAAGGGCCTTTCAGAAGGCTTTTTCATTATTTAATCTATAAAAGGTGTCCCCGGGCAGCAGCTGGGGGAATTTTCTGAGACTTCAGTCAGGAGTGGACATCAACTACCTGACCTCCCGTGAGGGTGGAAAAAACTCTTTATCGCAGTTGAACAGGGGTCATCAACTTGCTGGAATGAGAAAGATGAAGAGCAGTGATAGGCCCTACGGTGATGAATTTTGACTTTATTCTTTGCTTGGCAGTTATGCTATAATGTAATCACATATATTTACTGTGTACATTGCAGTTGAGAATCATTTTGATATATTTTCCTTTCATTGCTGTGACTATTTCTTAAAAGTGGGCCTCCAACCTACTAATCTCCTCTTTCAGGAACCTTGTGGTGAAGTAATAATAAATGTCTTCTTTAAACTAAGAAGTGCACTCCAGATATTTTTGTCAGCTCGGTCATTAGTGAAAGCAAAACATTTTGGCGTAGGGTCGTCAGTCTGGGAATGGAATTGGGGACTGGGGATTGGAAGTGCACGATTTTAAAGTGTAATTGTTTTTGTTGTTTAGAGAATTAAAGGAAGCACCTCAGACCATGTTTGAAAATGCATGTGAAGTTAAACTGCCTTATGATGCTGTGACAAACATGTTTTCTTGTTTATAAGGACTTTCTAAGTTTTGGGATGAGTGCTTGGATAAAACAAGTGTTTTCATATTTAGAAAAGGTGCTTTTTCAAAGAAACGATGTCCCTTTTGTTTTTGACAGAATGGTTTCGATACTTTTGTCTGCTTACAGAAAAATACATGAGAGATGTAAACAGTTAGAACATGAAAATAAGAATTTACGTGAGCAAATTAGCCAGAACAAATTATTGCAAGATAAAACTAAAATCTACAAAGTTGTTGCAGGAGAATCTGGCTTTTCACATTCCAGTAATGAGGAGGTTAAAAAAGGTGGGGGCCAGTGTGAGCCTCATGAGCAGAGCGTAGATCTCCGTGCGCAGGGCAGCCCACAGTTTTTGGCAGGAGTTGAAGTGCATTCTTTAAAAGATTACATTGAGGAAGAAGTAGACGTTGTTACCGGTATATTCAGACCACTTTTGCAAAGTACGATGTGTAAAATTAATTCAGACAAGACAGAGGTACTGTCGCAAAATGTGCAGTTTCTGGGAATTCAGTGGAATCCAGAACATAGACAGATGTTGTCACAGGTAAAACAAAAGATTTTAGAGTTTCTTACTATTTTCACTAAGCAAAAGACTCGGAGTTTCATGAAATTGTTTGATTTTTAGAAACAGTATAGCCCTCATCTGAGTAAAATCTTGAACCTTTGGTACAAAGTAACTAGGAAAAAACATGAGTTTGAATGGAGTGAGGCACAGCTGTGTGCTTGTGATTTGGCAAATGAAATAATTCAACAGACTTCAGATTTGTGAGCAGTGCAAGAGCGAAACATTGATGTACATGTAAATGTACAATAACAATATTCAAACTGGAGTATGTGGCAGAAACAGGGGAGGACAAGGGCACCCTGGGGCTTTGGATTAGAAAACTATCTGACTTTGTGGAGCGCTGTACTCCTTTTGAAAAACAGTTTTTGACTTGTTATTGGGCTCTAGTGAATACTGAGCAAATGACATTAAATTATAATGTAATTCTGAAATATCAATCATGCAGTGGGTGATGAGTTCACCTAAATCTCACAGTATAGGACAGGCACAAGAGGCTAGTATCATACTTTGGATCTGGTACATACAAGAGAGGGCTCGAGTAGGACCGGAAGGCACTGCAGCCGTACATGAACAGGTGTCACAAACCCCTGTACAGGATGAGGAGAGGGTGCAGCGAGTACCAAAGGTAAAAGAATCACCAGTAAAATTGAGTGCACCATTTGAATTCTTGTCCCCTGAAGATAGAAAGCATGCTTGTGTTTACTAATGATTCATTGAAATACGTGGATGTTAAAAGACATTGGAAAGCAGTGTTATGCAATCCAGTTACTGAAAAGTTGTTGTCTACCACAGAAGGAAAAAGGAGCCAATATGCAGAGTTGTACAATGTGTGTCAGACTTTAAAGCAAGAGCTGCCTGAGACGTGTCATTTTTACACTGATTCTTGGTTCACTGCCAATGGATTAGCATTTTGGCTTTCCACATGGCTTGCACATAACTGGTTCATTCATTCAGAGGATGTGAGGAGCAAAGAGTTGTGGCAGGACATTTGGGAAATGTTAAGACAGAGTAATGTCACAGATGCTTATTGTCCCATTGACTCATTAGAATGCTGGTTCAATTCCCTTGCAGACAAAAGTGCAAAGACAGAAGTGTCAACCCAGAATTCTAACTTGGTGGGGATGCCTAAGTGGGCGCACCAGAAATGTGGACACATAGAAGAAAAAGGCACTTACAGGTGGGCAGAGATTAGAGATGCACATTCCCCTATATTTGATAAAAAATGTGATTTTGCAATGTCCTATTTGTCAGCACACACAACAGAGATCTGTCCCACAAACAGTCAAAGATCAGTTGGGGAGAGGAAAGTTACCAGCACAGATATGGCAAATTGATCAAGTTTTAGGGGGAGTGATTGCTGCAGGTTACCAAGACAAAATCAAAGTTATTCTGATAACTAGAAGAGAATTGATTTATTCTTACAGACTGGAGACAGAATTGCCCAACTTGTCATAAGTGCAGTGAATGGAGGTTTGGTAAGGAAGGAGTCTGCCCCAGCCCTTCTGACAGTGCAAGGAAAGGGAAGCTGTGGTGCAGCAGATACAAACCTCAGTGCTAAGGTGTGGATTGAATACCCAAATGATCCTCCAGAACCCCCAGAAATCATAGCAAAGGGCCCCAATAAAATCCTGCTGATTATAAAACAAGGAAAGGAAAAAGGAGAGCACATTTCAGATGACAAATGTTATTTGCAAGAAAAGTCATAATTATTTCTTTTGCAGATCCTACTACGACTCGCCACTGACCATGAGTGTGTTGTGTGGCCTCCCTTCAGGCGTTTGAGTGTGGGGTCGGGGGAGGGACTGCACCCCCCAACATGAACCTGACTGATTAAAGTAAAAAACCCATGGATCCATTTTGCACAACTGGCGCCTCCGGTTCAAGTTCTACGTGGGATCAATATAGAGTACCATGGATGCTCTGTCAACTTGTTTGATTACATTCTTCCACTGGAACTAACTCATGGCTTATTATCGGATGACTGCTGCCAGTCTCATCAAGCAACATTGCCAGTTAGTGGTCTGTTTTTCGTGTGGAAACCTGACTTTCACTTACATTCCAGCAAACCTTTCAGGTGGACCGTGGACCTTTTCATGATTAGAACTCATGCTGTTTCCATCTAATTCTACACAAACTTGCTATATTAGAGACACTATTCAATCAGTTATTATCCCAATCAATAGAAGCTTCAGTCTTTTCATTGTAGGTGTATCTGATTTGAAAGTTTATAAGATCAATACGTTAATGTTGCTGTATAAAATGCAAACTTGATTTGCTTATAATGTTTTTTTTGTTTTTTTTGTTTTTTAAATAAGAGAAAAGTAAACAAAAGTCATTGGTCAGAGGGTGGAGATGTAATGAAATTAAGTATGTATGACCACTGACTTTGTGTTTCACCACTGTGCGTATTAGTTGTTCAATGTTCACCAGTAGCACATTACATTTTGTATTCAGTTTAGCTGCTTATTGGCTTTATCGTGGCGTTAGACATTGCAGTTGAGACAATGCAGATTAGCTGTGTTTTTCCACATGGTAAACTAAGCTTGTGTTTTTCGTATTTTCTCTCACCGAACACGATAACATGATAAGGAAGCGCATATTTTGTGTTTTTCTTTCATGCAGGGAAGGACTCGGCCTTGGGAGAGAGAGCCTTGAAAACTTGTCCAACCTTCGACGTGGTTTCTTCCAACTCTGACCTACAGTAGCCAGCATGTTTTGAATATTAGAGGGAAAGGCCTTTCAGAAGGCTTTTTCATTATTTAATCTGTAAAAGGTGTCCATGGGCAACAGCGGGGGGAATTTTCAGAGACTTCAGGCAGGAGTGGATGTTAAAACTCCTGAGGGTGGAAAAAAACTCTTTCTTGCAGTTGAACAGGGGTCATCAATTTGCTGGCATGAGTAAGATGAAGAGCAGTGATAGGCCCTACGGTGATGAATTTTGACTTTATTCTTTGCTTGGCAGTTATGCTATAATATAATCACATATATTTGTTGTGTACATTGCAGTTGAGAATCATTTTGATATATTTTCCTTTCATTGCTGTGACTATTTTTTAAACGTGTGCCTCCAACCTACCAATCTCTTCTCTCAGGAACCTCGTGGTGAAGTAATAATAAATGTATTCTTTAAACTAAGAAGTGCATTCCAGAGGTTTTTGTCAGCTCGGTCATTAGTGAAAGCAAAACACCCTGTGTGTGACCGAAACAGTAAAGGTCCCTAGCCCCTAGCCTACTCACTTCTTTGGCAATAGTTCCTGTTTGCTTTACAGCAAACAGGCCCAAAATGCAAAGTATCAGGGCAAATCCAAGATGGTGAAGGACGTCTGCCACACTAAATGTGGGCTTTGAGTCTGTGGTTGTGAGTAGGGAGTGTATTAGAGTAATCCTTGTGTCCTTCCATGTATAACAATAAATTATACTTTAAAACAGACATTGTACCCACAACAAACCTAGAAACAGAAGTCTCGTAGAACAAACACAGGGTCCAGTCAGAGGCTACTCAAAACTTGCCTTTGCATCATGTCTCATATTGGTACGTTGATCAAGTCTGTACTGCTAGAGAGTCCAGAGATAACAAACTATGTGGCGTATTCTGAATAGTTTAGAAAACATAACACACAGCCATATATGCCACGACGTGACAAATATTTGCACATACATACACTACAAACCAAAAACACACAAACATCACTCTAAGATGTTGAACCATCACAAATTAGTAAAATTCTGTGACATGTTACGCCTCTTACTTGTATGACATACTTATTTGTTTTTATTAAAGTCCAATCCTCATATAAAATATCAACATACAAGCACAATGGAAGAAACATTTCACACATGACTTTACAGACTTATTTTGCGAGGGTGTGAAAGGAAGTCTGTGTTTTGAGTTTCAACAGAAGTCTGAGCCACAAAATGGGATGGTGGTGAACTACAGGTGAATACTATGACTTATTTCCAGAAAGGCATCTAAGTGCTTCTATCACGTGATACTCCTTGGTATGGTCTTGGCCAGTCCCTCATTTTTAGTGAAAATTGGTTAGTTTCCTACAACAACCCATCCAACATCTACAATGTGTTCTAGTGGAAAGGTGAAGAAGGATCAGCATTTTTTTGACTGAACACACACCTTCTAAATGCCTGATAACTTCAGGATTTTTCTGATTTCTCAGATCTCATCATCTCGTCTAATACGCCCACATCGCTCCTCCTAGGTAGCTTCAACACAATAAGAGCTCTACAGAAAAAAAAAGGAGACACCCTACCTGACCTCACTGACATACTCAAGTGGTATAGTTAGTCAACCAACCCGGACATTGTCTCAGTATTAACACCAATTCAATACAAAACACCTACACCTCAGGACTGGACCGACCACCTCACCAACTCTATCTCCATACTCCGCATCCAACTGATAAACCGAGGTCAACCCAAACGAAAGTATAGAATATTCAAATTTATCAAAGACTGATGCACCAAACTAATGTCTGAACACCTCTCACTCTGCTAACTCCATAGGTGACTTCAACACAATTTTCAACTTCAACACTTCTCACAAAAAAAAGGTGAAATCCCACATTCCAACTAAAAAACAAGTACAGGCCGAAACCTTCAGAACCCTGGTACTATAAATGACATTGTAAACAACAATCATGCCATCCATAGACAAGAAACAAAAATGGTGGATAAACAGAATCCCCGATGACATCATGCTACTTTAGTCCCCCCATGCATCATGCAGACCACTCACAACAATGAAACTGCCAACAGAAACAGAACAACCCAATCGAGCACTACATCAGACTCTTGCCTTTTTCACCTAATCCCACACTCCACAAACAACTGCAATACCATTAACCTCTTCTTCAGTGAAAATGATCAAATAGCATATCAACAACAAGTCTGCATCTTTTCTTAGGCCCACTTTCTTGCAGCATTCAGAGTGGTCAGCCTTCAAAAGCCCTATCTCTAACAAATCTTGTCAGCATACTCACTCTCCCAAAGCTACCTTTTTTGAAGATGTCTTACCCTCATCATTCATCAAAGCTCTCTATCTGCATTGTCACAGTCTCCCTCACTAGACATCCTTGAAGAAGCTCTCAAAATACATTGCCAGCCTATACCACCACATTAATGTTTTACCCTCACCCCACTGCAACTGCAGGCACATCTAAGTCTTAACCATGTTTACTTGCCGTAACAAGATTCTATACCAGATTAATCACGTCCACAGCTGAGAATCTGCGGTATACAAAAGTACACCTGTGACTATTATGACTTTACAGTTGAAATTATTAGATTCTTCATATTGAAAATAGTAACGTTTTCTATTGGCTGTATAATTATAAATAAATGACTAAAATGTATGCAATATTAATTACAAGCACATCAATTACATTTACACAGTCTGAATTACACATTGATCCATCGTAGTACTTTTCTTTCCCGAATAGCACTTAAGAATAGTCATTTCAATGTAACAAAAGCCCCAGCTAAACAATTAATGGCAAAAGTGAACTTGAGGGCAAGGCAGGCACTTTGTTAATGGCACAGACCTGTGTCTTGTACCACCCCTTGGGATTTCGTAATGCCATTAGAAATAGTAGTGACATCTGCAAGGTCCCAACAGTAAGCGAGAAAGACTTTTCACAGCATCAATATGCATTTTTGAACCAGTCTCTGCAGGTATCCCACCTCTCATCAGACAACAGAAGGTCCGTTGCATCCAAGGCTTCAGCAGTTATAGTGCTTTTGTGATTGTGCTAGCTATGAATAAGACTGTCTCATTTGCCACAACCCTTCCATCATGAAAAGAAGGGGGATATCCCAAAAGATCATATTGCATATAAAAGGGAGTCAATTTTCAGCTGGGAGAAAAATCATTACAAGCGGCTGTGTTTCTTCACCCACACCTCCTGTTCCAATGCTCACATTAGATATCAGTACGAAGAGAACGAAATTCAAGAGGCGCAATCCATTTCCATAACGTGCAAGGTTTGAAGACTGAAGGGACTGGATATCTACTTCTTTCATTTGCAAACAGCATTGGAAACTGACTTCAACACTGAAACTGTTATTTCCGGCTGAAGCTTTCTTTCAAGAGAATCTTCCTTTGTTTTTCTCTTGGTGGATTTTGAAAAACAGTATTTGGGTCTTAAAGGCACTAGCTGACCACAGTTAAATCGTCAATATCGGTTTCATCAAAACTTAAATCACACAAGATTTCTTCTTCACCGTCCTCGTTAAGCTGCATCCAGGACAGGTCATTCACCTGGAAATTAATTGAATAATTTGAAATATGCCAAAAGGTGACTAAACATTTAAATATATCAGTCTGCTTCTTTACATGTTCAAGAAAGCTAATGCGTTCCAAGGCCCAAATCTTTAAAAAAACAGAAAGACATTTACAAGCACTAAACTCGTGCCTAGCCTTAGACAAATGTCTAACATTTTCCTAGTTCAGATTTACAGGGGTTCAGTTTTGCACAAGTGAAAACATTTTTACATAAATGTAAGGGATGTTGCGTTTATGTCTGCAGAACTACAATCCGAATGTGCATTTTGCATAAAACCTGTTTCTTTTCTCTATGCCAAGAATATCCTTTCCTCATACCCTGAAAAAATTAGCGCAGGAGCGCCTTTGATACGAGTTTCTCTTTCCCCTTAAATGACTACTGAGAAGTAGCTTCCTTTGCTGGGGTACTGATGGATCAGGAATATTATTCCTTTTTAAATTAATGGCTCTGCAATTGACACTGACATCCCGAAGTTAAAAAGTACAACAGGCAAGTGATATCGGTATTTTTCTCTTAGCCGTATTGGTATTCTGCAAATTCTGCATACACTTAAATCCTGTTCATCTGCAGTGTGTTAAACATATATTTGGTTTTAGCATGCCAACCAGTGCCGTCTTCATAATATTACCAACATCACAAAGCACCGAAGAAAATCAGAAGTGAGCGCTCATGCTTTTTCAAAGCGCACATGCACCGGCAGAAAACGTTATTACAAATGCATTATTAAAGCGCCTAGACACCGGCAGAAAACGTTATTACAAATGCATTAGGTTGTTCAAGTGGGGCAATTCTTCAACGAAGTTAACGGATACGTTCATCAATGAGACGGAGAAAGGTCAGAATGTAAATCAACAATCACAAAGTGCATGCAAATGGAACACTTAATAAAATTAAACATTTTTCGGTAAAACGTCATGATGCACAGGTTACATTAACATTTGTTTTAGACACGCAGATACCTACCATTCGTAACACTACAGAAGAAAGAAAAGACAAGACCTGGATATTTGTAGAAGCTTCGGGTTATATTAGGTTAAATCACGTTTAAGGTCCTGCCAGGAATTTCAGGAACAGCACTTTTGTTCTGCAGACCTACCGCACTTTAAGTATACTTAAAGGATAAAAGATGATGATTTGAATTGAAGGCTTAACTGACAGCGCCAGTAGGGCTCTGACAGACATTCAGAAGTAATTGCAATGAGGAATACTATAAAAATGGTGAGCAATTTTAGTGTCAAACCGTGCATATGCTCAAAGGATGTGCGCATCAAAAACATAAGAATCACATTACGTACCACTTAGGTATGATAAAGGATGTACGAGGGAACAAATATGTGAGTCCCTTTGGGAAACACATCACAACTGGTGACCTGGATAATGAAGATTAGTTAGGCAACCGCAGAAAGGCGGAGGAACGACCGTTAATGGTGTCCCTAGCAAAACCATGCTTGGCATATGATAAAAGAAACATCAAAATATCAGACAGTTTGGCCTGCAGAGGATCAACCTGACAGTTTCCACAACAGGCCAGGAACTTGGCCCAACAACCAGAGTTAATAGATTTGGTCTGTGTCCATCTGTTAGAATATATCCACTACTTGTGCAGGCAGATCAGATCCACTCAGATGGTGCTGCTCAATCTCAACGCATGGAGGTGTAGGTTGTGGAGAGTCAGGTGCAAGACACTGCCCTGTTGCTGAAACAGGTCATTCCACACAAATTAGGGCAGGCTGGCAGACAAATGCTTGGGCTCAGAAAGTAGGACTACTACACTCTCCGGGCCACATCTGGGGCTAATACGATGAGATCAGCTTGGTCACCCTGACCTCCTTCGGAATTCTGGACAGGAGTAGCAGAGGTAGAAAGGCGTTCAGAAGACTGGAGTTCCACTGCAGAAGGAATGTTTTTCTCCAACACCCAGTAATCGACACTCTGCATGTTCTACTCAGTTGCAAAAAAGATCTACTAAAGGCTTGGCCCACACCAGGCAACGATGCAGTGAACCCCCTCTGGATGCAGACACTATTTATGATCTGTCAGATGCCACTGATCTCATCCTCACCAAAGGTTAGCGAACAGTCAAATGACTGGCCATCTAAGAGATCCTTTGGAGGTTGAGTCAAACATTGCATTTATTTTGTCTGTCAAGATGTGAAGCCGCAGCCCCTAAATGGATAGGAAGCAGTCATTCAGGGCAAAGTGAATGGCATGAAGCTCCAGAAGGCTGATGTTGTGCCTCTGCTCCATCAGGACTAAAGACTCCGGATCTTCACCACTCCATGGTGACTGTCCTATCACAGAACGGATGCATCAGTCACTAGTGTGAGCTCTCGATGGGCTAGGAAGAACAGCCTGCTGTAATTTATGACAGTGTATTACCGTCACCGCTGCATGTCCTGAGTTAAATCTTCCAAGATTAAGTTTTCTGAGAGGCATCCCCAATGATGTGCAGACTGTGGGCTGAGGTTCTACTGCATGTGGTCCACAAGCGCTAAATTGGAAGGGGTAGCCAACAGAATACATGATGTCGGGGGCCAAAAACCTCCAAACACACTGTACCGAAACCCAGCATTGAGCCTGAAACACCAGGATCATAACCTAAGTGTTCCGGACTCGCATCAGGGGTAAAAAAGCCTTGAACATCTCAAGATGGCCCTATGAAGTGAATCCTCTGTAGGCTGCAGGCGTACTTTTAGGTTGGCATGACTGAAGAGTGACAGTTGTCTTAAGGTGGTCCACTACTGACTGCAGCAAGTCCGTCTTCAGCAAACACTCATCAAGCTACAGAAGGAATTTGTAACTCTGAGAGCACCTATTTGTGACATAGTGCTGTCGATTCATATGCTGTGCATACTCCTGCCATCCAGTGTTGGGTCCGGATGTGTGCTAGCTGTTTTTCTTTGGAGAAGTCTTTGGAGACACAAGGCAGAGCGGCGACTCCTCTTGGTGATAATGCACATGTGCATCAACTCCATTGTTAGATTGTTTTACTACACGGCTAGTGAGTATGGAGTGTAAAACAAACTGATAAGTAGAAAGCTGTCCATGCATAAGAGGATAAAGAGATAATAGGAGAAAATTGCAACAGCCACAGGTATCCGGGGAGGACGGTGGGTGCATGTGAATCTACATCACTACATGCCATGAACAATGCTTACAGGGTAACATTTCCCTTTCAGGGCATGTGTGGCTGTAGATAAACATGCTGTGCATAGACTGCAAATCAGTCTGCCCCCAAAAAGGGGTGGTTAACCTGTTGGTGTTGCAGTTTTTTGGAAAAGTGTACGTAGCACTGCCTGACCCACGTTAGCTTGTTGGTGTGCTAGAACATCCACACAGTAGTGTTTAGTGAAAGTGTGCGGTGTAGACCAGGAAGCTGCTCTACATATGTCAGCTACTGGGATGCTCCCAAAGAAGGCCGTAGAAGCTCCATTCTTGTAAGTAGAGTGTTCTCTAGGAGCAGCAGTTAAAGTTTTTAGCTTTAGAATAACATGGTTGAATGTATTTATCTATCCATCTAACAATGCCTGATTTGGATACAGCCTTTCCTTTATGAGGTTGGAAGAAAGCAACAAAACACTGAGGCCCTCATTACAACATTGGAGGTAGCTGCTGCCTACCGCCACGGTGACGGCCGCCAACATACCATCGCCGTGGCTACCAGTCGCCCACCCGCATTATGACCCTCGACGGAATTCCACCAGAAGGCTGGAGGAATACTGCTGACGGTCATGACAGCGGACGGCGGTAAGGTGGCGCTGCTGTCAGCAGCAGCCCCACGCCAGCAAAACACCGCCGACCGTATCATGAGCAATGATATGGCCTGGCGGTGTTTTGCTGACAGACACAGCTGCTGACAGCAGCGTCGCGTCCAGTCTCCAGCCGGAGGACCCCCCGTAAGCAGGTAAGTGGGGTTTTCCGACAGGAGGGGGAGTTGGGGGGTGGGGGGTGTTGTTTGCGTGTGTGTCTGTTTATGAATGCGTGCATGCGGTGTGAGTCGCTTTGAATGAGTGCGTGAACACCTGCATGTGAGTGTACGTGTATGTTGTGCGTTGTGAATGCATGTGTGCGGCAAAGTATGTTGGTATGTGTTGCAGTGTGTGGGTATGTATGTGTGCATGCGGGTATGCGTGAGTGGATGTGTGTACGCGTGTGGGTGTGGAAATGTACGGGGGCAGAGGGGTGGGGGTGGGAGACGACTCCTGGGAGGGGGGCAGGGGAGACCCCTATCAGTGCCAGGGAAGGAATTCCCTGGCACTGATAGTGCCTACCGCCATGGTTTTCGTGGCGGTAAGATTGCCACGAAAACCATTGCGGTAGGCAGGGTCATTATCCCATGGGTGGGACAGTGACGGCCCGGCGGAGAGGAAGCAAAAACCATGGCATATAAACTGCATAGGTACATGTCCTGCCTTTTATCTACATAGCACCCTGCCCTATGGGGTATCTAGGGGCTACCTTAGGGGTGACTTATATGTAGAAAAAGGGCAGTTTAAGTCTTGGCAAGTACTTTTAAATGCCAAGTCGAAGTGGCAGTGAAACTGTACACACAGGCCTTGCATGAGGAATGGTTAAGGGGCTACCTGGGTGGGTGGCACAATCAGTGCTGCAGGCCCACTAGTAGCATTTAATCTACAGGCCCTGGGCACATGTAGTGCACTTTACTGGGGTCTTACAAGTAGATTAAAAAAGCCAGTTGGATCTGAAGCAATATCACCATGTTTTAAGGGAGAGAGCATATGCACTTTAGCACTGGATAGCAGTGGTAAAGTTTGCAGAGTCCTAAAACCAGCAACAACAGTGTCCAAAAAGTGGAGGGAGGCAGGCAAGAAGTTAGGGGTGACCACCCTAAGGCTGTCAGGTCTAACAAAGGGCATTACAACTTTTGGAAAAAGCGCAGCTCAAGTCCAGTTTGTCCCAAAAATAAAATAAAAGATGGTGTATGATGGGTGAATAACAGAGCTTGTAGCTCACTCATGAGACAAGCTGAGGTTATCATTAGGAGAAAGACTTTTGAGAGTCACTAGACAAAAGGACAGCTGTGCACCAGCTCAAATAGAGTACACAGCAGGAAAGTGAGGACCAAATTAAGGTCCTACTGTGACATTATAAAAGGTTTGGGGGAAACATGTGGACCAGACCTTTAAGGAAACACATCATACCAGAGGATTTAAACAAGGATGGTTGGTCCAGTAAATGGAAAAAAAGGTCAAACGAGTCAACATGTAACCTTTAACTGTGTCCACAGTAAGTCCTTGCTAGGGCAAATATAGCTCAAAAACAGAACATCTGACAACTGATCTTGTAATGGGTCCGTGCGGGACCTAATGCACCAGGCCACAAACTTCGTGCAGCATCTAGCGTAAACAGATTTTGCAGATGGATGCCTGGCTACTAGAATTACATGCACTGCAGAAGAGAAACTGAAGGCAACATATTACTGCTCTATTTCCACACATGGAAATCCTCTCTAGGGGACAGCCTGATTGGAGGGCAGACGCTCATAGCCAAATGTACTGAGTATCACACTCTCCTAGTCGAAACCCTCAACAGTAGGATGATTTGGGCGTGGTCGTTCTTAAGTGTCTTAAGAACTAGGGGTGGGAGATACAGTGGTGGGAAAACATACAGGAGTCCCATGCTCTACTCGTAAGCCGAAAGCATCTCCGAGAGACAGTCTTCTTTGGAAAAGCGTCAACAGTGCATGCTCTCTGCAGCTGTGAAGAGATCCAGCAAGGCACCTTATTACTGTTGTAAGTTTCCCTGGCCCTGCTTTGGATGTAGGGGCTATTCTTGATCTGCGAGGTGTCGTCAATTGAGTTTGTCTGCCCTGGCATATAAAGGTCTTGCCAGGTGATACACGACCAGGGAGATGTCCTCCCTACCCAGCCAGTTCAAGATGCGCAGGGCCTGCAAGCACAGGACCCACAACCCCAATCTGCCTTTCTTGTTGCAGTACCACATGGCGGTGGTGATGCCCGTGAGTAAATTTGAAGGATTGTAAGAAAGCCTTCAATGTCAAACAAATGGCCTACAACACCAACATATAAATGTGGAGGCTGGTTCTGCTGGAGACCAGGGTCCTCTGACCTCCACTATCCCAGATGACCTCCTCAAGCCAAAAGCAACTCATCTGTCACCACCGTCCATTGGGTGGTGTAGGAAGAGGGGTCTGTCACTGGACCCCAGTTGCTGTGGAGCAGCCACCACTGCAGGTCTTTAAAAGTCTCCAAGATCTTGATGGAATTTGACAGCTTCCCTGGGTGCTGAGCCCAGTGAGTATTCAAATCACACTGCAGAGCTCACATGTGCCATCTTGCATAATACACTAGCAGGTTGCAGGAGGCCAAGAAGTCTCAGATCCACTCTCACAGAAGGGAAGGCTCAAAATTGTGCTCCAATGAATGGGTACATCTGCAAAGGAGTTGGGTGAGACTTTGACACATTGATCGATATTCCCAAAAGATGTTAGGAGCTTCACTGTTGTCTGGAAACAATTTATGACTGTGGTGAGCACACTTTCAACAGCCACTCATCGAGCTTTGGGAAGAAAGGTATTTCCACCTTCGAAAATGTGCTGCATCCACCATCATTGACCACTCAAGGGACACATGTAATGCAGACGGGAAACAGACAAAACTAAACATTTTCCTCGCCAACCTTAAACAGCAGGTAATGCCTGTGGGACTGCAAGACTGGAATGTGAAAATAAACATCCTTCAGATCCACCTCCACAGTCTTGTGTTTCCAGGGCAGATAGAACTTGTGGCATGTGAGCCTCCTGAATGTGGCCTTTTTCAGGAAGAATTGAGAGGGGAAAAATAAAATTGAGGCCTCTGTCTTTCTTCAGCCCCAGAAAATAATGATGTAACATCCAGGTCCTATCTCTGAAGCCAGACCACTCGCTATGACTCTTATGTGCAAAAGAACCTCAACCTCCTGCCACAAAATACACAAATTGTCCTTTGATAGCCACTCTGATGTAGGTAGAATGGTAGGGCATAACATTGCTGGACTATTTGAAGCACCCACCCGTCAGATGTGATGCTTTGCCCACCTGAAGAGGAAATACTTTATCCTGCCTTCAAGAGAATGGCAATGTTTCCATAGGGGCGATAGCATGGGCGGTGCATTGCTCTTGAGGGACTGGGCATGGTTGACCAGATCCCAATGAGAAGGAGGTGTGATGATGGGAATGTGGACTTTAGTGGTGTATTTGTCCCAAGCCCTTTCTGAAACCTCGAAAGGTATGAAATTGTTGGTGATACTGCTACATGGGCACAGAAAGCCTGAAGGTGTGTGCTTCAATCCTGCTCTCCTTAAAACACCCCAGGGCCCAGTCTGCTTTATCTCTGAAGACAGGTACCCTCAAGTGATGACTAAACAATTTGAAAAGCCACTGCATCTCATTCAGGGCGGCACTGAAGCTGCACACTGGTACCTAATAGCATGCCCAAGCAGTCGGTGGTGTCCAGCCCAGAGCAGATGTACTTCACTACCTCTTGCCCGTCTTGGACAATCTGCACAAGGTTGGGACAGAATTCCTCAGGAACTGTCCCGCAAGGTCTCACTGACCATATCCCACAACACATGCAAGTATCGTTCCAGGAGGCAAATGGCATTTACTTAACAGAGGGCAAGGATGACTAAGGAGAATACAGTGCCTAAGCCTCCATATGCTTTGATTCAGGAGGCGTAGTATGGAATAAGTAGGGAGTCCCGTTTCTCGTTTTTTCCTTTTTTTTTTCTTAGTTTTCCCAAATTTTGAAAAATCAGGGCTTATGAATATTTATGTTACAGCGCCATAAAAGCTTGCTAAAGACGGTGTCTTTGTGTTTAAAAAGTACATTTATAGATGATGTTTATAATAGTTGGAACATTTCTAACAGATGACGGACATTGCACATTTTAATTGCTTATTTTTTGATGAGGAAGATTGTTGCTGTAGTGTTTTTATAAAGATAGCTCAACAAGGTAATCATTTTCGTCTACTGCTGCCTGTCCTGTATACCACAAGCCCTGCCGATGAGCCAACCGGTCAGCCATGGTCACACTGGGGTGAAGGACAAAGCGCTAGCATGCACCCGCATCCTCGTAACAAAAAGGGCTGCCGGCATGGTAACCAACACCCCACACAAATAGAGGGCCTGCCAGGGTGCCAAGCCTGCAATTTGTACTTCAGCGATCCTGATGTGGAAAGTTGGCTAACTGATTTAATCAAACAGTGATTTCAGTTGTGTGTACCATTAAAATGAATAATGTGAAAACTTGTGAATTACAACATTTAGACATGACAGCATTACAACGTGAGGCACTACACGAAACACAATAGTGTTATTATTGTATGTACTGAATTTGAGACCATCAGCGCCTTACTATGACGAGCACAGGTCCACAAGCTGGTGCAAAATGCAGTGACAATTCACAAATGTATGGTGGAAACTGAGTGCCTTGTACCCTCTGACCTACACTAGCTATTGTCCTGCTGCAGAAAAGGAGCCTAGTTTGAGGCACTGTAATCCCTGCTTTTTGGGAGGTTATCGTAGGCAGATTAGTGCTTCCACAGCATAGAAAATGTGGACTCGCATTCTTTATAGGTCACAGAATTCATTCATAGCATGGCCAGCCATATCAGGCACACTGAGAAGCTTCAAGTGGACAAAGGTGAATGCCCATGATATACTGAGCTGTCCTGCAGCTTCAGTGAATTGCTAGTGTTTGTATATATGCTAAATGGGATAGAGTAGCTGCAAAAAACAGAGAATCATGTTTGTATACTGGTGATACTAATAAGGAGGAATGTGTACATCTGTAGTGAGACAGCCCAGATTCAGCAGGGGGCCACTAAAAGCCTTGTGCAATTCCTATACTTAGTTTATGGTCAGTCCTACTTTGCCTATTAGCCATGACTTCTATCTTGGCCTGTCTCTAATATTTTAGCCCTTGCTTTCCAATTCTGCTGCTGGCCTCCAGCCATCTACTAACAGGGATGTACTATGTGGGTTGTTTAATAAGAATTGTTCATTCCATAAACTACCGAAATGTATAGGAGGTGTAGGCAGAAGGTCCATGAACACACTCACTTGTGTTGTAAGCTGTGTCATTCTCATATGTTACACAATACGTTCCTCTTCTGTGCTCACCTCTGCCCATCTATACAAATGTTTTTATTTCATGACAGTATACACTATATGTTCTTGGTTTTTATGCCAAATTGCCAGGGAACATAAGCCACAGGACCTTGTTGCATCTAAAGACAAAGCTCTCTGGCCTCTGATAGCTAAATCAGCAAAATACAATGCTAAACTGCTGGAATTAGCCCTTTTTACTGAGTGTCCCCCAGATTGTTTTCCTTCTGCTAATTAACCCGGTTTTGTTGGCATTAGCAATCTTTCCCAGCTAATAAGTGGTAAAGTACTTGCGCTCGCCCCCTAAAACATGGTAAAATTGGCTTACACCCAATTGGAACTTTAATTTTTTTTGTAGGTCCCCAGTAAATTGTACTTCATGTACCAAGGCCTGTAAATTAAATGCTACTACTTGGCCTGCAGCACTCATTGTGCCACCCACTAAAGAAGCCTTTTAAAACATGTCTCAGGTCTGCCACTGCAGCGTGTAGAGCAGTTTTAAACCACTATTTCGATATGAAAAGTAGACCTTTTGCAAGCCTAAACTTATTTTTTAATATGTACAAGTCACCACTACGATAGGCCCTGAAAATCCATAGAGCGGGTGCATGGTAATTAAAATGTAGGGCATGTGGGTTTACGTTTTACATGTCCTGGTAGTGAAAAACTCCCAACGTCGTTTTTCACTACAGTAAGATCTATCTTTCCCATTGACTAACATGGGCTACCTCAGTGGTTCCTACATTTTTTCGACCCGCAACTCCCTTGACCTATTCGCTGTGGCTTCCCATTATGTGTGGGTGGAGGGATGTAAGCCTGGCATCAGGAGTACTTCCATTTTTCTCCCTGAAAATAATTGTGATGAAGCTGATGAAGGTATTATAAACATAGATGTAACAAAATAAAAGTAACAAAATAAAAATATGACACTTTAATTGGTTTATTCAGAAACCATCTGAACTATGCTTAGAAATCTGTACTGGAGGCGAATGTATCCAGACAAATCTTATGCTAAACAGCATATACTCTCCTCTGCACACTGGAGTTTATCTGAGCATCACACAAAGCAACCTGTTAGCACACCAAATCTGGGGATGACACCAGCAGCATGGGAATTTTTCTGTATATGGTGCGGCACTGCGTCTTCTCTTTCATGCAACAATGCACAGCAAAATTTGATGTTTCTTCACGTTGTGTGAAATCTTAGTTTATTTGAGCTTATATGTCAATGCCCCTTTGAGTACTATAAATGGCGTGTAATCCCCTTTTTTCAGTATGATTTTACCTTCATTGCACGTTCCTTGTTTTTGCACGTTCCCTTTTTTCATTCTCATATCTTCATTGTTTTGAGGAGCTTAGTTTTCAAAATATGATCTATATAGGCTTGCTACCTTAGGTGGTTAACAGTGCTGACCTGTCTTTTTTCTGACAGCTGATTATTTTTATTGCTATAAGTTTCCTTCTGTCAGCATTTTACTACATCAGTCTAACTTCCACACCAAAAATTACATTTTTTTTAATGAAAGTACTGGGAGAAGTAGCCGTTATGTTAGTGGTAAAATACTGTGAGCAGTAATTTACTGCTCTTGAAAGATGAGTGCATTTCTGTAAAAATTGGGGGTCAATTACTGCTGTTTTACTTACTGCTATGACAAGTCAGCACTGTGTTAAGTTTATGGTAATCACTATTGCATGTGGGAACAAATTCTACTCAACTAGTCGATCAAACATAAAATACAGTCAGAAAGTGATGTTCATTGTGACTGTAATAAAATAACTTCAACAGCACCCTCAGGTTTGAACATTTGCCATGTAGGTCAGATATGTTTGTAGGAACTGTAGAAAAGAAGGTGAATACGGCATGGTGGTTTGGGCTACATGCTGTCAGGAGTCTGTGGCAGAGCAGGATCCCCATGGTTAGAGTAAAAAGCTTTTGGTCTCGATCAGGTGTAGCAACACCCAACTACTGTCTTGAACAGAATAAGTCAGCAGAGGGCATTAGGCTACTCTGGCACTCCAAATATAGGCCATTGCTTTTATAAGGTGCTAAACAAATTAAGCCATATTCATTTAACTTTGGCATTGAAAAGTGCATGGGTGTTTAACTTTCTAGCTGAAAAACTAGTACGCATTAATTATGCAGTTCTTTGTGAACAGAACTAGAATGTATTATAATTTCTTCCACTAGATGGCGGTTCAGGATTACATTTCAAGGCCCATACTATATTTCAATTTCCTGCCAGAATTTCCACAATCATCGGCTACCCTAAACAAGGAAAACGGCTTCTGCCTTTCTTTCATGGAGGGCATCACCCTGCCATGCAGTTGCAGAATTACGTCATTGGTATCTGTTAATGATGCAGCTCGCAGCACTACTGGCTAGTTTAGATGGTGCACTGGGGTGCCACGGCGCACAGAATGGGAACCACTAGGCTACCTTATTACCCTTAATAAGTGATGCATTTCGATAGGGAGCAGATATGGTATTTACACTCAAATAAATTGTAATTTAAAATCATCTTTAATGGTAAAGTCAGATTTTAAGTCACAATCTTGCAAATGCCACTTTTTTTTTTATTTTTTAAGAAAGTTGGCATTTTCTTGTCATAACCATTTCTGCTTTCTGTCAGTTTTCGTGGTCACGTGACTATGCATGGCTGTGCTGTGGAGTTTGTGTATTCATCTCAGACAGTGACTCAAAAGGGGACTAGATGTTAGAAGACTGGGCCGTCCTGCCAGGATTGCTGGGGCAGAATTGTGACTTGCCCCACTAACACTTCAAAGAGCTTTCCTCCAGCACACACAAAGGAAACCAACACTAGTCTTTTGTCACCCAAGATGTTTTGGAGAGTTGACAGGTGAAGGGAAGACTTTCTAGAACCAGATGTGGGGAAGTATAACAAATTCCCCTCACTTCTAAGGCTAGCACCAGAGATAAATATTGGACCTCCACAGCCACTGTTCTGTACGCTCTTGGACCTGTCAAAATTTCAGAAGAAAGCCTTCCTTGTTTCCCACAGGACTGCCCTGCTGTTATCAGAGGGCCTGCCCTGCTGCTTGAGGGTTTGCTTGACACAAAGAGGGCTGCCCTGCTCTCTGAGACAGAAGAATGAACCTGCTCCTTTTATCCCAGGAGAACCTGAGAGACTCCAAGGAACAGTTGGCTCACCTCCTGTCTGAGCTACAGAGACAGCAATCTTCAGAGGCCTCCCTACAACGGCCCAGCTGATCTGCTGCACTGGACCTGCAACTGGACCTGCCTGAGCCCTGCAGGAGTGATTTACTGCTCCCCAAGGTCCCTCCCTAGGATGCTTTGCTGGCATCAGCTGACCTCTTCCTGTGAAGAAAAGTCAAACCCTTAAGTGTGGGATTTTTGAGACTCCAAATGGGCCCATTCACGACAAGACTCTGTAGCCCGAGATGAATGCCAACGTGAAGCACCAGTGAACCAGACTTTATGCAACTGCTACTGACACAAAATCTGCAATCCGTGCTACAACAACCACCAAAATGAAGCTCCAGCAATAATTGCCAGAGACTCTTGAGTGGCTCTTTGTGCTACAGTGAGGAAAGCCTGTGATGCCCGGATTGCTTTTAGCACTACAGCAACACCCATTCGCAATGCTCTCCCTGCTCCTCACAGCCTCCTCCACCGCGAACTGGACTCTTCACTCCAGACTTTTAGAAGTTAACTTTTTCAACGGGACAAACCTGGTCCCTGGATCTGACCTTTGCCCTGACCTTTTCCCGGTCAAGCTCAACCAGATGACCACGAGTGGCACTTTGTGCTTTTATGTGCTATATTTATTTAAATGTTTGAAATTGCACATCTCTGGTTTTACTGATTGGATTTTGTTGTTCTACTATGATTGCATTTATTTAAAAAAGTTAAACTAGGTTTCTAAATTGGTTTGGGATTTTTCTAGTGTTTACACGTTTTTACTATTTGTGCGCTGCATAAATACTTTACACATTTCCTCTAAGTTAAGCCTGACTACTTTGTGCCATGCTACCAGAGGGTTAAGCACAGGTTAACTTAGTGACCACTGTGGATCACCCTGAAAAGGTCTGCGGTTGTTGCCTGAGTGAGGCTTGCCCTCACCCTCAACCGGTAACCCAATTTCTTACATGAACTGTATGTGGATTTCTACCCTGTAAAACAGAATGAATCAGCCAGGACTGTAGGTGGAGCTAGGTTAATTGCAATGTTATTGGGAAGAGATGCAAATATACATGCTAGGTACACATGGCAAGGCAGAAATGGTGTTCTCAAGGAAATGGCCCTAATGTTAAAACCAGCAGCAACTTGCTTCAAAGCTTTTCTTTGTACTGCCTACTCTGCATAACAACGGAGAACACAGGGAGTAATGCAATGGGGGAAAAAGTGCCCCTGGACTCTTTGGTTCTCCACTTCTTATTATATCCTGACAAAGTTTTGGATGTGCTGTGCTCCAATGGTTGGTCGATTTAGGTGATTTTCATTTTCAAAGGAAAGCCATGTTGCCTTGTAGATAGTTACTGGCAGTAAACTGCTACAAGCAATAACAGGATAGTCTAGGAATGCACAAGGGTAGGCTCTATACATTGATGCTTGGACCACCAAGTTATGAGGCATACGGTGTTGCATAAGAAAGGAACGATCATCAGGGAAGAACTAGATCAACTGGCAGTCTGTCTTTTGACTTGTAGGCAAAAGTCAGACTTGGCCCAAGTAGCCATCAGTGTGTCTGTCAGGGCTTCATTAAGAGAAAGAAGTGGGTCTTGTAAAGTCAGCCTATGTTTCAAGACTTCTGTCAGTACATTAGTCTTTACTTCAAGAGATGAATATTGAAAGTCTAAAATCCAGCCATCCTCTGTCGAGTAGTCAGGGGGAGGGTTCAACAAAGTATCCGTTGTAGTGTATAACCAAGTGGGAGCTTGAAGGTCCAGAAATAGATTATCCTCTTAATAATAATGGGATGCATCATATCTTTCAACTCCATCACCATGCCTTGAATCTGAAGTGGAAGGAAGGAGGAGCGTTCTTTGTAAAGGTAGAGTTCTATCAGAGTCAGAATGAGTTTGGACCAGCTGTGCCAAAGGCTGTGGAGGGTGTGACTTCAGTCGAGGTTGTGTCAAACTTGCTACCAAGTCTGATACGACAATGGGTTCTTACCCTGCATGAAGGACCAACAAAGAATGTTGCACCAGATTTGAAATTGGATTGGGCATCAGCCCCGGAATCGGGGCAGACCCGCAGCAGTAAAGTGGCAGGATGGCTTCAAGGATGGAGCCAGTAATAGTTGACTTCCTGGAGGTCTCCTTGGATCCTTGGGGCCGAAGAGTGTAGCCAGGAGGGTGCCAAAGATCAACAACATGGCTTCATTGAAGGTTTGAACTCTAGTATCGATGGTAAATAACTTCTCCCAATTAACGGGTGGTAGCCACATTTTTGTTTTCCAGGTAATAGGCCCAGTGGCGCAGTTGGAGCTATTGCAAACACTCAGTTTTCTGAACCTGAAAGTCCCGTTTGCATTGTTGGAAATATTTGATTCCCCCTCCATGAAAAGGAATGTGCAGCATTCTGCATCCACCCTGGTTCCAGTGTACAAACATATCCTTTGCATTCCCTAGGGAAAAGTCCACATTGCGAGTAGGGCAGTAAAAGGAGGATGGTAAAGTCAACAGTTTACAATCTGCCAGAGTATACCAAATTTCAAAAGTGGGTTCAAAAGAGGGCCTTTTGCGCTAGGGGGGCCATGGGATGGCGAATGGGTCCTGGCCAATAATTGCTGCATCCATGTTGCCCAATAGTGTTCGGTCTCATGCAGCAACCATTCGAAAAAGATGCAGAGTTGAGCCGCCTGATAATATATCCAGGTCAAGAAAGCCCTGTTCTATAGATTTTCTTGAGGCTCTCATTTTCCTGGACAAGTGAGCTTTAATCCCAACCCACATAAAGTGATATTTTGTGTGTTGCAGGCCATCTTGTAACCAAGAGGAAACTCAACCAGCAGTGCCTCAAAAAGCTATCGCAGTCAAGATAGTATATTTTGTTTGATGGCCGCCACCCTGCTCCACCTATCCATCAGCAATTTTGCCTTAGTCTCGTGTATCTGAAGGTTCAACAATTATGCCGTTCTGTGTACTACTACTGCAAAAGATCCACTATATTTTGTGGAGGGGCCCTGTGTGGAGCCCAACTCTTTCGAACAGTGTAATGAAAAGAAAGGAGCTCATTTGCAACCTCATCATCATCTTCGTGACTCAAGACACTGGGTAGGCCCTAAACAGCGTCAGATGTGATCAAATCAAGGCTTCAAGCCTTCAGTAGTACTGGGGACAAGGGAGAGACTAAGGTTCTTCCAAATTTGGGAGAAGCACTTTGTTAATCTTGTAAAGGGACATTTGCCTGGCACACACCACAGTCTGCTCTAGGTCCGGGTCAGATATGGAGTAGGTGTCACTGTGGTAGGGGCTATAGCAGGCAGACCTGACAAGGACTTAAGTGCAGAGAGGAGGCAATTGCCGTGCTGGTAATGCGTGTAGGAAGGTAGCCTCTTTCTAGCATTGTTACCTCCACTTTTGGCCTGTTTGTCAATATATGTCAGAGTGTTTTTGCCTGTCTCACTGGGATCCTGCTAGCCAGGACCCCAGGGCTCGTAGTTTGTGGCCTGAATGTGTATACCTGTATAGAGCCTAACTGTGCTTATGCCCTCTCTGCTTTTAAAATTGGCACTATAGGCTAGGGACCATTTTCACCAATTCTAATTGGCACACTGGAACACCCTTATAATTCCCTAGTATATGGTACCTAGGTACCCAGGGGTATTGGGGTTCCAGGAGATCCCTATGGGCTGCAGCATTTCTTTTGCCACCCATAGGGAGCTCAGACAAATCTTACACAGGACTGTCACTGCAGCCTGAATGAAATAACGCACACGTTATTTCACAGCCATTTTACACTGCACTTACGTAACTTATAAGTCACCTATATGTCTAACCTTCACTTTGTGAAGGTTAGGTGCAAAGTTACTAAGTGTGAGGGAACCCTGGCACTAGCAAAGGTGCCCCCACATAGTTCAGGGCAATGTCCCCAGACTTTGTGAGTGCGGAGACACCATTACACGCGTGCACTACATATAGGTCAATACCTGTATGTGACTTCACAATGGTAACTCCGAATATGGCCATGTAACATGTCTAAGATCATGGAATTGCCCTTCTCCCCCCCCCCAAACCCCATGCCAAATCTGGTATTGGGGTGCCAATCCCATGCATCCCCGGGGCTCCACTACGGACCACGGGTACTACCAAACCAGCTCTCTGGGGTTTTCTCTGCAGCTACCGCTGCTGCCACCCCACAGACCGGGTTCTGCCCTCCTGGGGTCTGGGCAGCCCAGTCCCAGGAAGGCAGAACAAAGGATTTCCTCTGAGAGAGGGTGTTGCACCCTCTCCCTTTGGAAATAGGTGTTAAGGGATGTGGAAGAGTAGCCTCCCCCAGCCTCTGGAAATGCCCTGAAGGGCACAGAGGTGCCCTTCATGCATAAGCCAGTCTACACCAGTTCAGTGAACCCCAAGTCCCTGCTCTGGCGCGAAACTAGACAAAGGAGACTTCCCTGTCTATCACCACCCCAGGGGTGGGGCCCAGAGCTCCTCCAGTGTGTCCCAGACCTCTGACATCTTGAATCCAGGGGTATGAGGGCACAATGGAGGCCTCTGAGTGGCCAGTGCCAGCAGGTGACATCAGAGACCCCTACTGATAAGTGCATACCTCAATAGGTGGCCAATCCTCCTCTGAGGGCTATTTAGGGTCTCTCCTGTGGGCTTTTCCTCAGATAACGACTTGCAAGAATTCACCAGAGTTCCTCTGCACCTCTCTGTTTGACTTCTGCCAAGGATCGACCGCTGACTGCTCCAGGACGCCAGCAAAACTGCAACAAAGTAGCAAGAAGACTACCAGAGATATTGTAGCGCCTAATCCTGCCAGCTTTCTCGACTGTTTCCTGGTGGTGCATGCTTTGGGGGCTGCCAGCCTTCATCCTTTACTGGAAGCCACGAAGAAATCTCCTGTGGGTTGACGGAATCTTCCCCCTGCTCCAGCAGGCACCAAACTTCAGCGTCACCGGTACTCTAGGACCCCTCTCATCCTGACAAGCGTGGCCCCTGGAACACAGGTGGTGGACCCAAGTGACCCAGACTGTCCAGTGGTCCAACTGTCCAAATTTGTAGGAGGTAAGTCCGTGCCTCCCCTCTCCAGACAGTAATCCTGTGCACTGTGTGAACTGCAGCTGCTAGGGCTCCTGTTCACTTTTGCAAGGAATCCTTCGTGCACAGCCAAGCCCAGATCCCCAGCACTCCGTCCTGCATTGCTCAACTCCCTGAGCTGACCTCCAGATTTGTGGGACCCTCTTTGTAGTGTTGAGACGACCGCCGTGCTCAGTCATCTTGAACCCGTGATCAAGGACTTCTGCGGGTGCTGTCTTCTTGTGCGTGGGCTCTCTGTGTTGCTGAGGGCCCCCTCTGTCCCCTCTCCCAAGTGGCGACATCCTGGTCCTTCCTGGGCCTGGGCAGCACCCTTTTTCTTCAACCGCGACCTTTGCAGCTAGCAAGGCTTGTTTGCGGTCTTTCTCCAAGGAAACAACTCTGCATCCTCCAGCACGCCGTGAGACATCTTCTGCACAAAGGAGAAATGGCTAGCACCTTTCGTTGTTGCAGAATCTTCAGCTTCTTCCATCCGGAGGCAGCCATTTTGCACCTTCATCCGGGATTTAGTGGGCTCCTGACCCCCCTGGACACTTTCGTGACTCTTGGACTTGGTCCCCTTCCTTTGCAGGTCTTCAGGTCCAGGAATCCATCTTCAGTGCTTTGCAGTCGGTTGTAGTCTTTGCAGAATCCTCTATCACGAGTTTAGTGTGTTTCTAGGGAAGTAGTAGCACTTTACTCCTACTTTTCAGGGTCTTGGGGTGGGGTATCTTGGACACCCTTAGTGTTTTCTTACACTCCCAGCGACCCTCTACACACTACACTAGCCTTGGGGTCCATTTGTGGTTCGCATTCCACTTTCTTAGTATATGGTTTGTGTTGCCCCTAGGCCTATTGCATCCTATTGTATTCTACAGTGTGTGCACTACTTTCTGACTGTTTTACTTACCTGATTTTGGTTTGTGTGCATATTTTGTGTATTTTACTTACCTCCTAAGGGAGTATATCCTCTGAGATATTTTTGGCACATTGTCACTAAAATAAAGTACCTTTATTTTTAGTAACCCTGAGTATTGTGTTTCTTACGATATAGTGCTATATGATATAAGTGGTATAATAGGAGCTTTGCATGTCTCCTAGTTCAGCCTAAGCTGCTCTGCTATAGCTACCTCTATCAGCCTAAGCTGCTAGAACACTACTAATCTACTAATAAGGGATAACTGGACCTGTAAGTACCATCAGGTACCCACTATAAGCCAGGCCAGCCTCCTACAATGGGCTGGCAAAGGCCCTGCTGACAGAGGTCCAACTGGGGACCCCTGCCGTTCCATGGGACCCTAAGCGGGAGCAGGTATCATCTGGAAATATTGCAGCAGGTCCACCCTGAAGCCCTCTACTGAGAGGCTGATGAAGGCATGTGAAACTTAGGGCACACTGGATCCAGCCTTGTAGTAGGTTCAGAGTCAGAGGATGGTTATGGGATTGGCTCCTTCATGAACTGACCGAATAACTTCTCCTCGGAGCAGGAGGGTTCGGACATGGATTTATTTTTACATCACCATGTTTTCACTTCCACAAGGAATCATGACTGACCAATTATTATGTTGCAGCACATAGACACATGACATCAACGACTAATGAGAATTAATACCTGGTAAGACAACCCTGGAAATAGTGAAATACATCCCAGACGAAGATGTACAAAATAAAGAATGTCTTACTTGGATACAAATCACAGCTGCTAATAGCCATTAATGTGAACTGACTGCTCACTTCCCATTCAAAAATGGAAGGAACAAGACAAACAAAAGTAAGAGCAAAAAACAAGTATCCTAGGAACAAAGTAAAAAGAGAGCGTAGGCACATGCTCATATACTCAGTTTGCCATATAGATAGCTACCACGTGCAGCAAATGTGTGGTCTGGCTCTACAGCAGGGTACAAACAAAAAAATCAAATTTTCTTGCTGGGTAGACTTATAATTGCTGAGTAGAGTGGGCTATATTTTGCTTCTCATTTTAACAATCACCACACACACCAGAGCAATTCTGAAGATGCACAAAGCAAAAAGAAATGATGGCATTTAGGTATGGCAAGCGAGATGGACACAGAACAAAAAAGATGACTGAGCACCTGAAAGGCCTCGTATGTAGAAGGAAGCAGTAAGAACAATGGCAATAAAGAAAGGGGATGAAAAACACCAGGCTTGGTTTGGTGCTCAGCAATCTATCCTTACCTGAATCAAGCCTTGTAGCTCTTCCTCACTCAAACAATCCACAGCCTCTTCCCGAACGGAGCTGTATTCCGCAGCTACTTTTCCATTCTCTGAAAAACACGTACGAACAAAGCCACTGATAACAGCTTCACAATCCAGAGTTCCTCACTATTTTACTGGGTTCGAAGAACAAACACAAGCAAAAAACTTCAAAGGGTGGACGACATAAAAGGTGGTTTCGGGAAAGAGATCATTCTTTTGCTATATGCATATGTGGTTAATTTAAATCTTACTCAAAACGTCATCAAGGAACATCTGGAATTAAAATTAGAATAAAAATCCCTGGGTCTGAGAAGGAATTGGCCACGTGTTTTTGAAGGGCTAAGCAAGGTCCCATTACATTTCTATGAGAATGACAACCGTGGTGCTATATAAATGATGTGCCTACTTACATGTATTCATCCAATGTATTCTCCTTCTCACTCTACCTGCCTGGAATGGAACTGTCTGCGGGACACTCCTCACATGTGCCCTTTCTTTTAGAGCCCAGCTGCACCTTGGTACAGCTGTTTTAAATCTCCATGTGTTGGTAAACCGCTCCCCGTTGATATCTACTCCAGTAATGCAAACCAGGGAATACAGCGTACAGCAGGAAATGTTTGACTTGTTAGAGACGTATGGGAGTGAGGAAGCTAGATGAGCACTAATAAGCCCAGCTGCACATTAAATAGGTCATTCTGTGCCTTTTATACTGCCTCTGTTGTAACAAATAATGTGCGATAGTGACAAGAGGCAAGTGAACAGAGGCAGGCACTAATGTTAAACTAAAATGATCAAAGATCTTACAGAGAATATCTTCAGTAGAGTGAACTTTTGTTGCCTATGGGGTAATCAGACAACCCTTGGGGGCTTATGGAACATGCAACCACAGGCAAGCTAGAATATGACATTATATACGTGGGGTGGGAACAAAGACTATCAAATGTATATTCAAACACTCAGATAGCCTCAACATTGAACACATGGGCTAAGGTAGAGAAGCAAAATGAGCTGACAGCTTTGCCATACTTGTACTTATCAATTCATGCCCTGCCTTCACGTTTGCAATAAGCGAGAGTTTTCACAAGTGGAGGGAAGGAGAATGTCGAATTGTATCCGATACATGTTTTTTCACGAGTTGATCAAATCTTTTCCCCCATATAAAGAAGAACTTGTTTAGGAGAATGAGATCGATTAAAATATGTCCAAATACGTTGATGAGTCCTACAGCCTGGAAATAAAAAGGCAACAACCGAAGAATGGACCCAATTTGAAATTATGTTACTCAAGATAGCGAGCCAGAAAGGATAGATGTCATGGCTGTATAAATTCTTACTGGGAGCAATTTAAGTCCCGAAAGGGGCTCACGTGTTGACCTGGGAAAGTTCGTCAAAGCAAATTCAACGCGGCATATGCAAACAGAGAAATTCATTGTAAAATGATTTATGGATGGTATTACACCCAGCACACTTGATAGTACTCTGTTTTGTAATTTCTGGGAACTGCAAAATTAGTTCTTGATTTTAACTGGAAGAAGAAAGACTCCCCCAGTTATGCAATAGTACCCCAGGCATCGAACACGGTTGACCTTGTGACATTTGACTCATAAGCTGGAAGAAACAGGAACTGTTGACTAAGAGCAAGTGGAGTCCACTGATGGATGTCTTGAACACTGTAAAGTCATACACCCATGTCCACCAACCAATGGGAATGTTTCCTCCTAATGTCAGAACGACGCCGTTTACATGAAAGGGATGAGGGGATCACATACTGTGAAACTAATATTAGAGGGAACGCTTCTCAAATATGGGAAGGGGAATAATTAGTGAATGTTAAAGTTTGTTGTTCATTGACCAATTAACAACATTTTGACAAAAAACTAAGAATTTATGGGGGATGTATGGCACATCCCTGCAAAAAGCATGACCCTTTGGATCAAGTAATCCTCAGGCTTCTAAACATATCATCGACTTATGTTTTATAAATTGTTTGCATTATTGCTCCTCGCTATAGCCACCAGGCTTCAATCGAATAGTTCCAATCAAAGCCTGAAACCTCCACATGCTAGCCTGCTTCATACACAGAACCATGAACCTTGAAACTCCAGCCTATCTGCCCTCAAACTAAATAGCTCAGGTGGATCCAGACGACTCAGAAGTACTGACTCTCCACATCCTGAAACCCCTCTGTTCAGAAAGTCCAGCACATAGAACCAATCCTTTTAGGCATTCCCTCTAATTTCTGGAACTCCATCTCACCGACCTTAAGAACAATTCCTTCTCAAGCCTCTTTCAGAAAAGAACTCAACCTTTTCCTCACTAACAGCAAGTAACAAAAGGATGTTAAAAAAGCAGTAACAATGAGAATTGAGGGAAACCACACTCCCTGTATTGTCATGGTATCTCTCATCTGCAAAATGGGTCTGTGAAAGGCATGTCCTGCATCTGGTTATTGCTGTTCCATGACTGCAGCGAGCAATGGATTCTGGCCTTCACTAAAACTAGATCCCCCCCAATGCGATAATTCTACAGAAAAGCACTCCTGTAACTGGCTCATGTGGAGCCTGGCACTGGGCACTCTGGCAATGCATGAGGCCATCATATCTAGTTCCAACTGTAAGCAGATGAATGGGCTGAAAAAGCAGCTGCTGAAATGCCAACATCCTCTACCGGTTAGGGTAGGCTTTGCTTATAATCGTGTTTGGGACCCCAGGAACGGATAGACTGAGCAAGGGTTGAGGTCGAACTTGGAGGCATTTGTGGTGATCCCAGGCTATTCAGCTTGAGTGTGGGTGAGACATTGTTGCCTGCCAATGCTCTTTCTCAGCCAATCGTCAAGATAACAGAACACATGAGTGCCGCCCCTCGTTAGAGGACAGGCTACCACCACCAGGCACTTGGTGAACGCCCTTAGGATAGTGGTGACTCCAAAAGGTATTATTATGAATTAGCAGCGCTGGACACTTACCAGGTAGCACTGTGGTGGAGTGGATAGGTATGTGAAAATAGGCATCCTTGAGGTTTAATGCCGTTATGTTGTCGCCGTGCTGGAGCAGAGGAATGGTGTTCTGCAGGGCTGTCATGAGGAAATATTTCAACTCTAATGTCTCAGGAGTGGATACAAGCATGCCCCTGAGCATGGACAGGAACTGCACAGTGCCCCGATTTAGACAGCATCTCACTGAAGAAGTCATCTTATTTTTGGAGAACGAGCATGTCCATCTTGTCAAAGGCAGCTACCCAGTGGATGACACTGTGGTATTCTAAGAGGGAGATGCCCTGACGGAAGAGTGAACAACGTCATCTGGAGCATCAACATCATAGTTGTTCCAAGGGTCATCTGTAAGCCCTGGCTCAAAGGTGGTGTCATACAGGTCTGTGAGTTCAAAGGGGATACCAGGGTCTGAGAAAGAGTGAGGCTGTACTCAGATAATTCTGCCAGAGGCAGTGGCTGTGGCATGGGTAAGCGATAGCTTTGGAGTCGATAGGGGCTTGGTCACTGGTGTCAGCAGAACCTTAGGCTGTGAGTGGTGCTGAGGTTTGTCGAAGGCTTAGGGCCATCTGGGCTAGATGGCTTAGGGGGGGTTGATTCCCCGGGACTCGTTCTTTTTCGGATCCAAGACATTCAAGTGGTCCATACCAGAGCCTGAAGGTGGTGGAGGCTCTGGAGGTGGGAATGTCTTAAGAGCAAGGCTCGATTCCAGACTCCTTTAGGAGTGGTGCTCTGCCATAGCAAGAGGCCTCTTGTGAAGCTTAAAGTGTTGTAGCAGACTGTACTTATGCCCCTGGGCACTGTCTTCAGTCAATGGCTGCACGTCTTGAGGAAGCGCAGGGGAAGGGTGGTAGTTGTCAAAGGTTTCTCTTCTTTGCAACAAAGGGGTCTTTTTCACTGATGATGCAAGGGTATCAGCAGTAGACTGTTAGTACATCTTGCGGAACACCCAACGCCCCTTCCTTTGGTATTACAAGGCTTTTTCCAAGCAGAAGCGGAGACAACATTCCCACAAAAGTGCTGTTGTGGTGCAGGGAGAGGCAGAGGTTACAAACCTCAAGATGGTCCAATCACAGGTACTTCACATGGCACGGGGGAAGTTCTAGAAAAAAAACCTCACATATTAACTTCACTTATGACATGTACTGTGACATCATTGTTAACATCACTTCAACATCAGAAATGACATAATTGATGACAACACTGTGCATGGCAGGGGCGCAAATTACAGTTACTTTAGACCATGAGTTATAGTTACTGTACTCCTCTCATATTTATGCTACTCCATGCTATTCCACTGTTCAACACTCCACTCTAAACTATTCCACTGCATGCCACTACATGCGAGCGAGAAGTCGAGGATGATGCCGAGGTTACGTGCATGGTGGTCGGCGGGTGTTTGAGAGCTGCGGGCCACAAGGAGTCATCCCAGGCGGAGGGGCTGGTGCCCAGGATGAGAACTTTGGTTTTGTCAGAGTTGAGTTTGAGGCAGCAGTCCTTCATCCAGGCGACGACTGCCTTCATCCCACTGTGAATGTTACTTCTAGTGGCTGTAGGTTCATCACTGAGGGAGAGAATCAGTTGGGTGTTGTCGGCATAGAGGACTATGTTGAGTCCGTGGTTTCCGACGAGGTCTGTAGGAGGAGCCATGCAGATGTTGAACAAGGTGGGGCTCAGAGAGGAGCCCTGAGGAATTCCACAGCTGATCTCTATAGGTTCTGAGAAGAACGGCGGGAGCTGGACTCTCTAGGTTCGGCTGGTGAGGAAGGAGAGGATCCACTCTAAGGCTTTGCCACGGATGCTGGAGTCATGGAGTTTTGAGCAGAGGGTGTGGTGGTAGAATGTGTCAAAGGTGGCAGAGAGATCCAGGAGGATGAGGACTGCAGTTTTGCCTCGGTCGAGGAGAGTGTGGATGTTGTCTGTTGCAGCGAGTAGTGAAGTCTCGGTGCTGTGGTTGCTTCTGAACAGTCCAGGGTGTGGTTAGTTTCAATGAACTCGGTGGTTTGGGCGTTGATGGCCTTCTTGGTGACTTTGGCTGGGAAGGGGAGCATCGAGATGGGTCTGGTTTTTTTTAATGACCGTTGGGTTCAGTAGAGGGTTTTTTCAGCAGGGGGTTGATTTCCTCATGTTTCCAGTCTTCAGGGAAGGTGGGGGACTTGATGGAGCAGGTGATGGTGCGGCAGAAATCGGGGGCAATGGTGGAGCTGGCTCGGTTGAAGATGTGGTGGGGGCAGGGGTCCGAGGGGTCTCCAGAGTGGATGGGTTTCCTGATCCTTAGGGTGTAGTCAGTGGTGAGGGTGGTCCAGTTGAGCAGGAGCTGACGAGAACTGGAACATTTGGGTGCATTGGTTGTGGATGGTGTGGGTGGGTCCTGGGTTGTGAAGCTGTCGTAGATGTCTATGATCTTTCTGTGGAAGAAGGTGGTGAGGTTGTCGAAGGGGTCTTGGGAGGGAGGGATGTCTGTGGTATCCCTGCTGGGTGAATTCTTTGATCACGGTGAAGGGTTCTTTGCTGTTTTATCCGTTGGCGTTGATGCGTTCCTGCTGTTTGGCAGTTTTCTTTGTGGCTCTGATGAGGTGGTTGTGTGTGGTGATGGTGGTTTTGAAGGCTGTGTGGTCATCCGGGGTCTTGCTGCTCCTCCATCTTCTCTCAAGCAGTCTGCAGCTGCGCTTGGAAGGTGGGGGAGAACCAGCTGGCTTTCTCAGCGGGCTGTTTTCTGCAGGGTAAGTTTTTTATCCAGGCTATTCCTGCACTTTGGATTTCTCTTTCACCCCGGTCCTGTGGCAACCCCACCGAACTCCAGCATTATTTTATTAATTTTATTATTCTGCTGGGCTCTTCTTCTTCTGTCTTTCTTCTTTTCTTTTTTCTTCTTTTTTCCACTTTCTTTTCCTTCCCTTACCTCTCCTACCTTGACCTGATTATCCCTGCCGTCTCTCCCCTTTCCGCCCTCTCTATTCCCCCCCCTCCCTTTTTTGTTCTCTTCTCCCCTCAAGAGTGTGACAACAAGGGAAAACCCCACCCCGGCATTACCCAGACCAGAGGCCATTCGCCCCTATTTCCGGGGTAAGTCATCACTGCATGTGTGTTTGAGTGTTTTTACTCACTTTTACCGTGTGTGTTACCACCGTGTTGTGTGCAGTGGTGTGCCACCCTTTTCCCACCTTATCGTAACCTGCAGCTTATTTATTATACCTTACCAACCTACCTTATTGTGAACCACCTGTTCAGGTAGGCCTTTAGACTTCACTTAAAGAGCACACCCCTTAGTAGTAGTGCTCTGGTATCCTAGACCCTGACGAATGCCCCTGACCTTCCATCACATCGAGAGGGCAGAAACATGTTGGTCATACATATATATATATTTTTAGACTCTAAGAGACATTAATCTCTAGTGAGACTTTTTCTCCCCCGTTTTTTAACTTTACCAACATGCACCTCCATTAAAGTTTAATTAATTGAAATAGGTGACATGTATGGTATTTTTATTCTCACCCTATCTGGATCCCTGATATTTATCCAGTAAGATTAATTACAGCACTCCCTCTTGTTCTTTTAACAAAGAGGTTGAGTCTGCCCAAGTAGTATCATCTCACTTGGGTGGGGCTAGGTGGCCAAATGATTAAGCAAGACACTATTATGTGTGTGAGACCACCGAGTCCGTAAAGGAACTCCCCCCCCCCCCTTATTTAACACAGCCACCCGTTCTAGAGACACTCTTCACACATCTCTCTCTTTTCATCACGAACCCCTACCCAATCGGTACTGGTAATTGATGGAGCACTGGTCTAATTCCACCCTCAACCTCAACTATCCCACACCTTTAGTGGTTAATGGATATACAGATTTCTCTTGGGAGCTTGTGTGGGATAGCATCACTCCCATAACTCTCTCTGTGTTTTATGAGGCAGGTGGTGAATAGTCTGGTGTTGAGGGCGTGGAGGATGCGGTCGTTGTAGGGATGAGAGGCGTGGGGACCAGGGTCTGTGGCACTGGGCTCAGTCTGGGCATGTACGGAAGCAGACTGGCTTGCCTTTGGAACACTTGGTGTGCAGCCACACAGCAGCCACACAGCAGCCACCATTAAGAAGTGGTAGGGAGGTGGTAGGAGCTGGTCAGCTGGGAGGCAGCTCTGTAAGGGGGCAAGGTCAAATGGATGTAGCAGTGGCAAGGAAGAGTCACAGAATAAGGAGACAGGAAAGCAGAGACAGACTCACCACTGGACCACCAGGGATGAGGTGCAAGCGGGAGCCTGTGGGTGGAGGAGGACCTCAAACTCGAGACCTGGAGTGCAGAGGAGCAACAGCTACCAGGTGGAGCTGCGTGCCAGGGGAATAACAGACGTGGACAGAAGGTCAGTGAGGTCGCTTGAAAAGGATCCCAGTTTTGAGGAATACAGTAATGAACAAAACGCTTCCACTTAGCTGCATAATAAGCTCTAGTGGTTGATTTGTGTGCTTCCTTAAGAATCTCCACACATTCTTAAGGTCAATTTAAATACCCGAATTCCATGTCTTCAGAAGCCAAATTGCAAGATTCGAATCCATGGGATTTTTTGAGTCTACCTTGTCCTTTGTTCCGAGTGAGAAGATCTAGGTGTAAACGAAGCTTCTTGTGCGGTACTACTGAAAGATCTAGTAGCATGGTGAACCATGGTTGTCTTGCCCATGTGGACGCCATCAGAATCATTGTGAGAGAGGTTTGTCTGAGTTTTGGAACCGCATATGGAAGAAGAGGGAGAGGTGTAAAAGCATAAGCAAATATCCCTGACCAATTGCTCCATTGAGCACTGGACCGAGGGTGTGGAAACCTGGAGGCAAAGTTTGGGCATTTTGCGTTTTCTTTTGTTGCAAATAGATCTATGTCCGGAATACCCCATCTTTGATAGTATGGTTGTAGGACTCTGGGGTGGAGTTCCCATTAGTGGACTTGTTGTGGCGTCCTGCTGAGGAGGTCAGCAAAAGTGGTAGTTGTGTCCGGACGGTGTTCTGCCAATATGCAGATGTTGTGATGAATGGCCAAGTGTCAAATTGTCTGTGCAAGGCATGGAAACTGAAGTGAATGTGCCCCCCACCCCCACAGTTTCTGCAGATAAAACATGGTTGTCATGTTGCCTGTGTATATAAGGACTACTTTGTTTTTGAGATGTGATACAAAGGTTTTGAGTGCTAGTTGAACTGCTAGCATCTCTAGACAGTTGATGTGCAAAACTTTGTGTACATGATTCCAAAGACTCTGGATTGTGAGGTTGTGGAGATGAGCATCCCATCCCATGTGCAAAGCTTCCGTTGTGAGAATGACTTGGGGAACAGAGTCTAAAAATGGCCGCTATTTGGAAAGATTGGTTTTGTGTTTCCATTGGAGAATGCGAGAGGTGTGGCGGACTTACAACACTAGATCCTCCAAATGACCCTGTGCTTGAGATCATAGGCATGAAAGACATTGCTGCTACGGACATGGGTGTATTCATGAGTGGGGCCAATTGCAATACAAGAAGCCATCAATCCCAGAAGTTTCATAACTAACCTCACTGTAACCCGCTGATTGGGGCAAAAGTGAAGAATTTGTGTTTAGAAGTTCTGTATCCTTGCTGCATTTGGATAAGCTACTTTGATGGGAGTATAGCCCAGGGGTGAGGTTGAACCTGTAGTGGGGTGAGATGGGACTTCTGGAAATTGATTGTGAACCTAACTGACGAAGGTCTACTGTGGCTTGAATGTGGTTGAGACACTGTAGATGAGAGATGGCTTTGATGAGCCAGTCATCCAGATATGGGTATACAGGAATGCTTTGCCTGCATAGATGAACTACTACTATAGCTAGGCATTTTTTAACACTCTTGGTGCTCTGGTGATCCCAAATGGAAGCACTTTGAACTGATAATGATGTCCTTGGATGACAAATCTGAGGTACTTGCGATGCGCTGAATGTATAGGAATATGAAAGTAGGCATCCTCTATATCTGCGATTGATAGAAACTCACCTTTTTGTATAAGAGTTAGCACATCCTGTAAAGTGACGATATGAAAATGTTCTGACAGGATGTGGTGGTTTTAGGGTCTGAGATCTAATATGGGTCTTAGTGAGCCATCTTTTTTGGGGATGACAAAATAAATGGAGTACACTCTTGTTCCTTGTTGTTAAAAGGGAGCTGGTTCTATTGCTCCTTTGAGAAGCAAAGACTGTACCTCTTGTTGTAGGAGAACTATGTGACCTGTGAGAGAGTAGGACGACGAGGTGGTATGTTTGGAGGTTTGGAAATTAACTCCAGACAATAACCATGTTGGATAACATCCAACACCCATTGATCTGTCATAACTGAGTGCCAATTCTGTAGGAAGGACTGAAGTCGTCCTCCCACTGATGTTAAATGATCTTTTAGAAGCTGAAGAGAGTCACTGTTGGAGGACAGTGGCAGATGCATGACGTAAAGATGTTTTGCCTCTAACTCGGAATCCATTCCCTCTATAAGATCTTCAGTAAAATCCTCTGTTGGAGGGCTCCATTTCGCCCAAGAGGGCATGGTAGTATGTGGCTAGAAGTCCCTGAGTGTTGGTAATTCGCCAGTAATTTGCTGCTTGAGCATCAACACGCTTACCAGACGAGTCAATAAGTATATCTTTGTCAGGAGGTGGTGCATCCTGAAGGCTTGTGAATTTGCTCTCTTCCTAGCATTAGAGACCACAAAGAGTCTGCCGGTATTGGACTCCTGATGTATGTTGGATCTGAGGGAGATGCTTTGTATTTTTTCTCCACTCTTGGAGTAAGAATGCAAGCCTTAGCTGGATCCTGGAAAATATCATCTGCATGTCTGAGCATTCCCTTCAGCATAGGAAGATACTGTGTAGATTTATGAGAAGCTGTTAGTGTCTCAATAAGAAAGTCATCTTCTATAGGACCTTTGTGGAGGGGTACCTGATGATATGTAGCAGCCCTCCCTATCTCTTGAAAAGATGTAGTGTCTTTAGGTGGTGAAGGCCTAACTGGGTAGCTTTTTGCATCCAGATTGATATATGTGTCCACATCATACTGTGACCCATGGATCTATGTCCTCCTAGATAAGTGATGTATGATCACTTATCTCATGGATAGCTTGACCTAAGTGAGGAGACCCTTGTGGAGATAATTGTAATGTGTCTTTTATAGAGTTTTGTGGAGATAGGAGTTTGTGGTGGTGGAGGGGATGCAGGTAAAGGTGGATGAATCTCCTGCGGTTCCTTGTCCACTCTTTTTTGACTTGGTGAAGGTTCATTTGTGTCCGAAGCTTCCTCAAAAGTGAGCTGTGTTTAAGGGGAGGAGTTTTGACCATTTCAGCATGAGGCTGTATATGCAGTTTGGGACTGCTTCCCTTGGAGCTGTTGCTTAAATTTCTGAAGAATCGGCGCTGGGATTTTTTTCAGGTCCGAAGTAGATTTTGGATCGAGTTTTTTTGGTACCAAAGCGGTTTTAACTTTCAATGCCAACAATGTTGGTGCCAATGCAGGCAGTCTTTTCTGTGTCGAAGCGATGGACACTGAGTGTGAAGTGGAAGGTTTCGTGCCAGAGTCACCGACACTCAGCTTCGAGTGGAAGCATCTGTTTCAGATTTATGTTTTGTTGCTGAGCTTGACTGCTGGGCATCTAAACCAATTTTTCAATGCCTGCCATGGTCAGAAATTAGTTGTGGCTCGAAAGCTTCCCTGTGTGCACTTAGTCTTTTGGGTCTTTTGGGTGGAGGAGAGGCATGTTTACTCACTGCGTGCTGACCCGGAGGGACCTCCTTCCTTTCTAGAATCATTTCAGCCTTCGAATGAGAGTCTTGGACCAAAAACACCTCCACTTCAGCAGCTGATGCCTCTTGAATCTCCTGCTCCTGTTCCCTATCTTCGGTCTCGTAGAGTCTTATGTGACCTGAACGATTAGCAGGCTTCGCAGTCTTCCTCTCGGTGTTCTGACACTAGGCAGAGGTTGCAGACCTGATGGTTATCGATCCAAGGGAATTTTGAGTGCCACTTTGGACAGAAACAGAATGGCGTCCGTTCCATCAGTTCTTCATTCTTGAATATGTCAAATGGAGAACATGGCTTCCCCAAGGGCCTCGATCAAAAAAAGTTACTTATACAGTTTGTTAGCTTATATTTTTTTTTTATCTTGGAACGCAATGTTAGAAGAATAACGCGATCGAAAAAATACAAACAAGGAGTCAGTATGTCCCGTGACTGTTCCACCACCACGTGTGGTAAAGGTATGCGTTTTAACATCCTACATGGTGTTATAATGCATTGTAAAGGTCGATGCGTTGTAATGCTTTAGGGATAAATGCATGCAGGGTAAAGACAGGGTGTTGTTATATCTGATATATCGCCAGAGGGCACGAAGGCGAAACACAGTCAGCGAATCTAGGTGTTGAAATTTCAAAACATGGGCCCTGAAAAAGCGTGGGAGACACACTGAACATTAGAGCGCTGTTGGTACATGTCCGTATCCAATGGCAGAAAAACTAACATGGAGTCAGAGCCCTTGCTCACTGTCCACAAAAGGAGGAACCATAGTGCATTTCCTGTGACTTCTTCTTGCATACATCAGAGCCGAACACTAGATGGCACGAGTTTGCACCTACAGCCACACATGCTATGAACAAAATTTAAACAAAGCTCTGTCAGGTATACATATATCCCAAAACAATCGGCTCCCAATTTTTTTTTTTTTTAAAGAAGCTTTAGACAACTGAGTTAAGGAACTTGCCAAAAATTACTGAGAGCAAGTAAGTGTGCAAAAAAAAAGCATTAAGCCCACGTTTAGCAAATCTACAAATGTATTAATACTGAAGACCTTTTGCTTGGATATAAAAACATATAAATAGAAATATTAGAAATCAAACAATGGGAACTGTATTTTTGTGTGAACTTTAAGCATTAGCCCGAAAGAATCAGTCTATTTGGGTAAATGTTTGCTAGAGATAGCGGGGTGGCAGTCATTCTGTCTGAAAACCTGGTGCAAGTAAACTAAATGTTTCTCCTTACAGTTTAGCTTGAGAAGACAGTAGGATTACAGAAATCGGACATCCTCAAGCTACACAGAAACGCATTCATGTATTCCAATTAAGCATCTAAGTAAGCATTAGGCATGACTAGTAGATGACTTCCCTTGACAATATCATCCATCTGACGTCATCAAGAGTTATAGTGAGGTTTCAAATATTTCAGGAATATTATGGTCCTGAACAAATCACACATAGACCGCCTTAATGTTGTAGACTGCGGTCTTTGTGTTTTTGTGAAATTACTGGAGGATCCTATAAATTTTAGGCCTTCAAAAAGTGGAGTAATTTAATGTAAACTACCAAAATGTGTAGTCGACTTGTATATCCACAATTCACCTGCAGTAAACAAATGTATATGAAACACTGAAACATTATTGTACAGTCACAATACTGGCAAGGTGGAATAGGTTTTAGAGACTGATGATGATATCTTGTTTTTCTTCAGACTGTTGTTGTGATTGAGTTAGTCAAATTGTTCTCATGTAGGCAGCTTCTTCGTCATTAGACAACCTGGGGGAGCTTAGTGTTTTGGTTATTTATCTATGTCCCATTGGCTTACAGAGGGTTGCTCCACAAGCCGCCACATAGCCAACACATACCCCATCCTCAAAAACCTATGTTTACTACACATCTTGCAAAAATTATTAAAAAAATTTAAACACTCTTACCAGTTCACAGAGGCCAGGAGAAAATTGTGTCTTAACCTAGAACTCTACTAAAAACCAATACTTAGCTGATCAGAGCTGCGAAAAACAGATGATTCTTTAAACCAAGATGTTGCTCTCCACTAGGTGTGGCAGAGCTTTCACAAAAGCCCCTAGGGTTTGGAAAATTATGACCCTTTAGCCCCTTCCCCACATTTGTGCTATAGCAGTGGTTCCCAACCTGTGGTCCGGGGACCCCTGGGGGTCCGCGAAGCCTTCTCAGGGGGTCCGCGAGAGCCTAGAAAATTACAAAATATTAACAAATATTGACAAATTAGGTCCCCAGCTTCCAGTAATGACTCAGGCGGGGGTCCCCGGATTCCCATGATGATTCAGTGGGGGTCCCTGGGTTCCATTAATGTTAAAGTGGGGGTCCACAGAAATCAAAAGGTTGGGAACCACTGTGCTAGAGCTTCAAGACACCTGGTAGATGTGACTGCTTCCATAGGTGTTTGCCTGTGTGATGACCAGGCAGCAACTCTCATAAAATTACATTATAATGTTCAAACGTTCAGACAATTTGAGATACCAAAGAACTTTGTCTTACAGATGTTCCAGAAATACTAATTTTAATAATAGTACTTATCTGCAAAAAGTATAACAGTTGTTTTACCTTATTTTATACTACAGCCAGGTAACTGCCTTGATCACATACTAGGAATGTGATGCAGTTTATGTTAACTCAGATCAGCCATGCCATTGTACATACCTAGAGGGACAGGTAGCGAGTGTTTGACATTAGTCATATTGTTCTGAGTCATCAACGTATCTATTTTAGGTCTTCACACGAATTGCTGCATTTGTAACCCAGTTTTAACACTTTTTGATTCTCACCTAACACCACTAACAGTATCTTCTGAAATGCATCCGACAATGCTTTCTGAACAGCAAATTTTTGGGTTTTCCCAGCTTTCATCAAAGTCTCCAGGGGGTCTAAAACAAAAAGAAAAGTACATGAGGTTTTCAAATAGTAAAAGGTTTATACATCTCAATATCAGTGATTTAGAAATCAATGGTCAGAGGAAAAATGTTTTACCTACAACATTAACAGTCGAAATATATATTGCCCCCTCACCCCATTAGTCCTTTTGCTGCCAATGTGTTTGCACACACAATTTGACAACAAGGACATTTTTTAAAATGTGTACTGAGGTCATCCATCAGGCCGTCTTCCTGTTTTTGTCTACAGAGACCAATGCATGTAAACTGGTAGACTAATATTACAGGCTAACGCCTCAGACAAGTAGTAGAGATAGTGTTATAAAAGTGCTAGAATTAGCAATCATTTAACAGTGCAAGCATTACAAATTTGATTTGCACCACTGAGTCAAGAATGCCTACAATATGTAAAGAATTACCACCATCATGCCAGTGCAATGATCGAATCATGGTTGGGCACCATCCTATTAATTTCACCCCCAATCGCTTCAGAACTACCACCTTTGTGCTAGTGAAAGACTTATGCAGGCGTGGGACACACTATGGAAAAGATAACTATGGTATGAAAATAATTAGTTCTATTAAGCATGAAAAACTGTTAAATCTGGAAATACTTTTCCACAGAATATGCTTAGACTGGGCTTATTGATATTATTATTTTGTGAAAGAGGTTACTAAAGGCTTTAATATACAACTCAAAACGAATATAGTAAGTTTTTTTTTAATGTATGTACATTTGGTGGTCGAGTATACAATGACGCACTCTGCAGCGACCAATAAAATATTTGCTTTTCCAATTGGCAAAATTAGATTGTGCACACATTTCTTACACTGGCAACACAGGATGCAGACCTTTGGACATTCGCAAATATGCTCAGATGTTACCGAAATTGCCCATGTGAAAAATTCAGAGAGTGGTCTGCAGATAAGTAGTGTGTCACAACACTGAAGTTGCATAATGTTAAAAGTACAATGCACGTTATAGCGGACACTTAAGTCCCTAGAAAAACATCCCGGGTTAATTTATTTGCTAACCAATGTCTTCAACAGAATCAAAAAGAGTTACAAGAGTGAGTGATTAAGAATGTGAAGGGACAGCTGAAATAAAAGCTTCCAGTGAGAGAAGTAACAGGGGGAGCATATGTGTATGTACCCTGGAAAATGCAGGACTTGTGGACGTTTATAAAGAACTTTAAGCTTAGAGAGGAGCCAAAAAAGTGGTATACTGCCGTAGAGAGAACTGGGACTATTTTAAAGGTGTTGATGGAAGATCTGGATGCGTTGTTTACAATTGTTGAATTGAGCGATTTGTGGATTGAGTGCAAGACAGTAGTATAATAGCCCTTACACTACATTCCATTGTCATGCAGACATATACTAAGGTTACTGAGCATCCCAAAGGAAAGTTTCCACAGAAACAGGTTAACTGGTCGAAAATCATGAGAGCAACAGAGATGAGTCAGTTAACAAATATGAGAAACTGATGCTGATTTATAGACAGCACAGAGCAGTCGAAGACTCAGCAAAAAAGATGTGCCAGGATTTGTGATGCAAGAAAGAAATGAACTAAGGAAAACTGATGGTGACTCAGATAAACGTCTCTCAAATTAGTAGTCAAGGAGCTTTTCAAGCAACTCGCGATGGTATGAAATCCTGGAAAGGTGGAAATTTTATTTCCGGAGACAGAGGTGGAGGTTTCAAAAACAATAATGGCAATAAAAATTCTGACAAAGGGCAATCAGATTTGGGAGTGCATCACGTTTTCGGTAAAGGAGACCACTGGAAATAAACTTTTATATTTCATGTGAAAATATTTCAAAACTGGTTTCAAATGGTTCCTCAACTGCAGCATATTATCTGTTAGATGCGATTTAAGGGGATGTTGAAGTCACTGGTCCAAGCCCTCCCGGGCACTGTGCGCAAAAACATGCAGAATGTAAGGCAGTTCGAAGGGAATCGGCCTGCAGCCCTAGTCTTACAATCACCTATGCAGAATAACTTATCAGGATTTCAACCACGTTTACATTTCATTTAAAACATTCAGTAATTAATGACCATTTTCCACAAGTTGCGACTACACTCTGAATTCCTACAGGACAATGTGAGGCACAATGACGATTCCCGAGAAGGGAGAAGTGCATGCTTGGGGCTGTCCTAGAGGTAGACCAGGATGGTCCATACGTGGAAGGAGAGATTAATGGCCATTCAGTACATTTATTGGTTGATACAGGTACGACTCAATCCACAGTTAGGCTAGTGGTAGTTCCGAACATACCACTCCGGAAAAGAAGTTCAAGTTGCAGGCGTTTCAACTAAGCAAGTGACTAATATATGGTGTGAAAATGTTAAAGTTGGTTGAAGTGTTAATCTTAAATACATAGTGATACAAGTCCAGTGAATCTGATATGTTGTGATCTTTTATGAAAGTTAAACTGCTTAATTTACTGCACACTGAATGGTGCCATTTTTCACACAAACGATGATTATGTTTATTTTAAATTAAAATCACAAGAAACAAAAGTGAGAATATTCCTGGTTCCCACAACAGGGGAGATGCTTCCAGATTGAAGGCATACTATAAATAGAGAGGTTTGGAATTTTACAGGAAAAGAAACTGGGATGATAAAAAGTACAGAACCAGTAAAGATTACACTAAAAATGAATGCAGTGTATCCTCGTACAACACAATACAGTTTTACACAGCAGGTCAAGGGTCCATTTAACACTGTCGTAAATGTTCTGCTCCAAAATCTTACATAAACGGACTGCCTTGGGGTGACTTGCCTACTCGCCTCTTTTATTATGACTTTTGCTTGGTCACACAACTTGTAACATTGTCTGGTAGGTAGGTACTATCACTGTGTGCTGTTAAGTCTGCATTCGATCTGTAGTTTGATATATGTATAACTATTAATAAAAATAGGTTTTTGGGAAAATACAGGTTACACTTGAAGCAAAAGGGTGAATTACACCGGTCATTGATACATTCACTGAGCACAGCATGTAATTCGCTTTTAATGGGCCTGAACACGCTAGGGGGCAAATATAGATAGTAGAAGAAATGCACAAAAATAAACTGCATAGTGAATCTGAGCGGGAGAAATTTGAGCTGCATTCTCGGAGAAGGATACTGACTGGATAAATACGTTTGGTGCCTTAACCATGAAGATTTCTATGTTTGGACTTAGGTATTTTTTTTAAACTCTGATTCTTCCAGCCGGGCAAGGCTGCAAGCTGTAGCTAAACAGGGCTCCACAAGGTCGGGTACGATCTCTCCGAGGTCCCTCTGAATCGGATTTGCTGCTGCAGAAAAGCTTTGAGCATGATCAACCTGAATCTTCAGCACAGTGGCAATGCACCTTTATTGGATAACCTTCGCAAGTTCGTCCCAGTCCTCTGGAGGTCTTTGGAACCAAAATGTTTTTAAGTCCCAGAATTCAAGTGATGTTAGGAGAAGTACAACTTGGCACAGAACAGGGTTGCAAGACCTGAAGAATAGTACTTACTTCGGGGTTAAGACTCACTCCAGCAGAAGCCACCAACAGGGCCCAGCACATCTCCAGTTGGAAATGGTGAGCTGTGAAGCTGCAGGAAAAGCTTCTTGTAGCTTGTTGTGTCCCTGTAGCTTGAACAGGTCAGCCTTATAACCCTTGTGTAGGAATCTGGCCCTGTATATACTATATCAAAGTGAGATATAGTGTGCACAGAGTCCAGTGGTTCCCCAGAGGGTTAACAGAGGCTAAAGTAGATAATACTAATGCTATCTTTTGTAGTAGGGTGGTCGAGCAGTTAGGCTTATCAGAAGGTAGTGCAAAGCATTTGTTGTACACACACACAGGCAATAGAAGCAGCACACACTCAATGACTTAACTCCAGACCAATGATTTTTATATAACAAAAATATATTTTCTTAATTTATTTTTAGAACCAAAAGTTTCAAGTTCCCGGTAAGTACTTTAAAAGTCTTGTATTTCAGAAAGGTATCAACGGTACTTTGTTTGAAATCATTGAGTAATACAGTTTTTGAATTATTGGCAATAATCTGTTTTAAAAATGAACACTTAGTACAATTTTCAGAAACAGTTCCGGGGGGGGGAGAAATGTTAGATCGTTTTACAGGTATGTACAAAAAATGACAGTTTCAGTCTCCGGTTTTTAGGAAGTCCACCGGTTCAAGTTAACCCCAAACACCCAGCACCAGCAACACGGGCTGATCAGGTGCAGATGTCAAAGTTGAGCAAATTTAACATGGGCTCCTATGGAGACATGAGGTACTCAAAATCAGGGCTGCCTGCAGGTAAGTACCAGCGGCTCGGAGGGCAGACCTGGGGGGGGGGGGGGGGGGGATAAGAAGAGCACAGAAGGGGCCACAAGTAGGCACCAAACACACACCCTCAGTGGCACAGGGGCGGTCGGGTGCTGGGTGCAAACAGGATGTAGGGTTTTCAATGCTGGTCTCTGAGGAGACCCCGGGGGTCACCCAGAGGCTGCAGGCGAGGTCCAGGGGGGTGTCTCGGGCACACCACCGGTCGGACAGGGAGGAGGGCCGCCTGCTGGACGTAGAGGCACTGGGAGTCGGGTTCTCCAAGGCCTGGGGGCTGCTGATGCAGTGTGTCCCTAGGCATCAGATATCTTCATCCGGAGCTTCACGATCAGGAGGGTCCTCGGGATTCTATCTGCAAGCGTTGTCGTGGAGGGATGGAGAGGTCAACCCAGAGTGAGCACTTGCTTGCAATCGCCTGGGGACCCCCTCTTGCTGGGTGGATCACCTGGACACGGGCCATGGCCATTGGGTGCCCAGGGGTCAAGACTCACGCATCCGGAGTGAGGTGGGAGTCCTTGGTTGTAGGTTTTCTTAGACAGAGCCGCTGTCCTCTGGAGTTCTTAGTCCTTTTGGGTGCAGGGCAGTCTTCTGGAGTGGGACAGAGGGCGTTGGTCCCGCTGGACACGTCGCTAGTCTTTTGCAGGTTCTTTAAAGCAGGAGACAGGTCGGTAGGGCCAGGGCCAAAGCAGTTGTCTTTTTCCTTCTCTGCTGGGGATTTCAGCTTAGCAGTCCTTCTTCTTGTTAGGTCGCCAGGAATCTGGTGAGCTGGGTTCAGGGAGGCCCTTAAATCCTAGTTTTAAGGGGGTTTTAAGGGTTGGAGGTCAGTAACCAATGGCTACTGTACCTGAGGGTGGCTACACCCTCCTTGTGCCTCTCCCTTTGGGGATGGGGGGCACAAACCTAATCCTATTGGTCCCTGTCCTCGAAACCAAAATGCAGGATTCTGCAGCGAGGGGGGGTGGGGGGGGGGGTCACCTCAGCTCTGGACACCCTAGGGGTGGTCCTGGCTGGGGTGGTCACTCCTCCCCATTTTCCCTAATTTTCCCACCGGACTTGCCGCCAAAAGTGTGACTTTGTTCGCGGGCGGGCATCTCCACTAGCTGAAGTGCCCTGGGGCACTGTATTCCGAGGTTTGAGCCTTTGAGGCTCACCGCCAGGTGTTACAGTTCCTGCAGGGGGAGGGGGGTCCGAAGCACCTCCACCCAGGACAGGCTTTGTTTCTGACCACAGAGTGCACAAAGGCACTCACCCCATGTGGTCAGAAACTTGTCTGAAAGTGGCAGGCTGGCACAGACCAGTCAGTCCCACACAAGCAGTTGGGCTAACATACAGGGGGCATCTCTAAGATGCCCTCTGTGTGCATTTTTCAATGAAACCCACTCTGGCATCAGTGTGGGTTTATTCTGCTGAGACGATGATACCAAACTCCCCAGTATTCACTGAAGCCTTTATGGAGCTGTGGAGTTCATAACTCCCAGACCATATACTCAATATGGCTACACTGCACTTACAATGTCTGAGAATGGACTTAGGCACTGTAGGGGCATATTGCTCATGCAGCTTTGCCCTCACTTGTGGTAAAGTGACCCTGCCTTAGGGCTGTAAGGCCTGCTAGAGGGGTGACTTACCTATTCCACAGGCAGCGATTCGTGGGCATGGCACCCTGAGAGATGTGCCTTGTCGACTTGGTCTTTTTCTCCTAACCAGCACACACAAACTGCAAGGCAGTGTGTATGTGCTTGGTGAGGGGTCCCCTAGGGTGGCATAATACATGCTACAGCCCTTAGAGACTTTGCCTGGCCACAGAGACCTTGGTACCATGGGTACCTTTTACAAGGGACTTAACTGTGTGCCAGGGTTGTGCCAATTGTGGAAACAAAGGTACAGTTTTAAGGAAAGAACACTGGGGCTGGGTCCTGGTTAGGAGGGTCCCAGCCCACTTTCAATACTAGGCAAAAAGTGGGGATAACCATGCCAACAGTGACACTTTACTACGCCTTGGAGCCCACTTCTTTGTTTTGGGCACAGGGGAGAACAGGTCCAGTCTTCCAGGCTCTTCATAAAACTCAGACAGCAGGTTCAGTCCTCGTCTGATCTTCCACAGGTCCAATAGTGTTCTGAGAATAGTAGTGTGGGTGCCATATTAATGCCTGGCACCAGCTTGTGAGAGCGGGAGACTCCTGGCCTCTCCCCAACCATTAGGGCACATGTTCCCAGGGGTAATCCTACCAACATGTGCAGCACTTATTATGTACCTTACTGCAAACATTCCCACAGTGCTCCCCTCTACCTAAAAACAAGTTTCTCCTGTGTAGAGCATGTGTGCTCACCCCTGATGTGAAGTCAAGGAAATAAGCAACCCCCCCTCCTCTGTGGTGACTCTAAACCAGTTCTGGTGGCAGCTCCTCTCGCACTGCAACTGGTGCCTGCCTGACTGAGGCTGCAGACAAAGGAAGGGCCTGTGATGGGGGTAAACCTCTTTGAAGTCAATTAAGTTCCTGAGCACACTTTACTTGCCATCCTGTCAAGGGAACAACACCCCCTCAAACTCAAGGCCTTTGTGCAGCTCTGGGAGCAGTTTTCACATTTCATCCAGGTAACAGCTAGAGATTATGCAAATTGGCCACTGGAGGCTTTAGGAAGGGAAAAGGTAACTTCCTAAAAGTACCTTTTTCATAACAGTGATTAAAATTTGATTTTATCATTAAATTTCCTAGCCAAAATTACCACTATTAAATGTAATCCAGTGCTTTCTCATGGAACAGCCATCCTTGCTATGGTGAAATTAGCTTCTGGGTCTTATTCACTTTAAGGACATGCTTAACATTAAACTTTTACCTGCCCTACTTTTAAATACTACACATCCTGTCCTACAAGCAATAAGGTCTACTTAGGGGGCAACTTATAAATATTTAAAAAGAAGGTTCGACTTGTCAAAAAGAGTTATTTACTGTCTTGTTATGGCCCCTGATAACTTTCTGTTAGTGAAATTTCCCTTTCCTTGAAACAGAAAGGTTGGAGGATCCTGTTTTGGCATCCATTATTCACAAAAAATACCTCCCGCTATCTTCAGAAGATTCAAAATATGTTGACGTTATGCAAATACTTGAAAATCTTTCTCTTTACCACTCATTCTTATTGACAGTCTTTTCCATTTCCCATGCAATTCGATGGTTCAGTATATAAAAAAAAAAAAAAATAAGAGCACTTCAGGGTGCTAGTGTGTTATGCAAAACTAGATAAGACATAAACGTCTGAGTTGTTACATCTTATTTAATTCCTTAGCTGTAGTCTGTGGCTAAGGAAAGATGTACAGGCAGACACAAATTACCTTTAGGGTTCTCCAACTTCTCTTCACCTACACCGACTCCTCTGCTACAAAGCCCATGTTTGTGTAGAGCTACTTCTATTACACACAGATATTTTAGGCTTTTTCCCTCAGGTTCTGCTCCTGTATCTTCATCTTCCAGATCATCAAAACCCGAAATGTTCTGAATCTGAGATAACAAGGGGAATGATTAGAGAAAAATACTACAAGAACCGACAATTAAATAGTAATAGAATTTCATCCTTGTTTGCTACCCTATATAATATATGGGCAAGATCCAAAAATGGTAGAATTGAACATTGAGAGTACTGAAGTACAGAGTACACATACTCTTATCTTAATAAACCTCTAAACACTGCACAATGACAGAGTTAAAATGGCTGAGAGACACAGTAAATATATAAGCTGTGTTTGAAAAAAGAAAAAAAAAAAAAGATTTTCTGAAACCTCACACTGCTAGATTAAGTCATATTGCTGGTCCTCAGAAAACCTGCAGTTATTGGGACCACATGTCATTGAAAGCTTGAGCAGGAAATATCTCTGTGAGGCTACACTCACAGGCTATCAACATTTGCAACACCAGAGACCAAAAGGATTGCAATCTTGCTGCCTCTATTAGGGGTGATGAGCAAGGTTCTCACTTTCTGTAATGGGCTTCCTGGTGGATAGTCTATCTAACCACAGATTCTTCACCTTGTGAATATCCTGAGGGGCCAGACTGGATCTGGAAACTCAAAAAGCAGTGTCAGCCGTCCTGTGTGGCTATGCACAGACTTGGTTCAACTCTAGAAGGGACAAGCAGAGCCACATATAAATGCCAAAAATGCACACTTACAGCATTTTCTTTCGGAAGCCTACCCACACCCTCAAATGCTGAGTCCATCAGCAGATTGGAAGGACCAATTTAAATGAAAAAGGAGACCATTCCACTGAATAGGGAGGTATGAGGGCTGTAAGGAATATGCAGTTAGATAGAGTATCCACCAGAGAGAGTGTAACTTGCTCTTCTTATGAATTCTTCTAAGCACAGATTCCTCACCTGTGAATAGATACCAAAGTACTTCCTCCCAAGGTAGAATGTCTGTGGATTTATCAAATCAGAAAATCTGTCAGGACTGAATAGGCAAAGTGCCCATTGGGATATACCCGACTATCAATACAATAGTGCTTCGAGAACAGGTGCATTTGGAGGCACAGTTGGAAATAAGGCTTGAGAGGCTTACCCAGTTTCTGTATATGATGGCTTTTATTAATACTAGTTGAGACAAAGATATACATACAGATGTGATCAGGTACCAACTCTTGTAGTTGGACCCACCTTCTGTGTGGTCTCTTTATGGGTGGCAATACTGAGTAAAGGACCTTCTCTTTTCCCTCCTTCAAGGTCCTTGTTGTTGGTTGCACCAGTGCCCCTCAAGAAATGAGAAAAGACTCAGTTGTTTTATAAAGGCTGTAGGAAGTACTAAGCCACACAGTTCTCCTGATTCTCCTCTGTATAGGCGTGACCTCCGTCTGCGTTTCTCCTCTCGTCGGAGTCAGCGTTCATCCTGGTTGCCGAGTGCATCCCCTGCTAATCCATCATCCTTTTCTCTCCTGTGTCCCCTCCTTCATGGGCAGAGGGGTCTTTAGGACAGTGCAACCAGTGCAGTCGCATCCGGTGCTGACCTGGATGGGGGGAGAGGGGTGGCCTTAGGGGGGCACAATGTTTAGCAATAACTTATGAAACTTACGATTTAAAAGCACCTGCTGAAAAGCTCCTTGTTCGTCCAGCCTTCACGAAGCAATTAAAATGCCAATATACCTCTTGTGATTAATGTTCTTGCTAAAGAGAGAGATCAGAGTTTTGTCAAGCACCAAGTTTTGACTTTATATGAAGAAGCGCAGAGGGTTAATATGCCTGCTGCAAAGAACCGATCTGTATTGTATGTGGATAGCAGAGTGGATTAGTAAAGGCAGCCTTTATGGTACTTTAAAACTAATGAAAATGGAGATATGGGGCACTTTTGCCAGGTGGTAGTGAGGGAATTCGAGGAGGTGGTCATGGAATAGGGGGCGCTAAAAAAAGATTGCTGCACCGGGGGCCACCAGTGATAAAGCCGGCCCAGCTCATGGGCCTGGAAAAGGTAGTCCATCCTCAGTTTTAGCAACTCTGCCGCATCAACCCCTCCCCACTTCTAACGCATTTGTTTTTCAAGGTGCCGGCAGTGCTCTGTGGGGGCTGTTGACCCCTTATCAGCTAAGTGGGTCAGGCTGGGTGGCATGTCTTCACAATGTACTGATGCCCATGATGCAGCAGCCTGAAAACAAAGCTAAAAGAGGCATCCATGTGCCAGTGCAGTGAAAGCAGCCTTAGTTCTGGTGAAATGAGTCGTCAAAGTTTCTGGAGGCTGCTTCTTAGAGAATGTGTATCAGATCTTTATATAGTGGACTATCCATTGTGCGATGATTTGCTTCTGCCCTTCCCTTCATTTCCCCCCAAGAGAGTTTTCTTATTTTACATGTTTCTATAGAGAATCAGTGCCAAGAGGTGTTAGCATGCTTTACAATGTAACAAACTGATAACACATAAGTACCAAAACATTGTATATGAACAAGAAACCATGAGAGCAAGAAGGAATGCGGGTAGGAGAATCCAAAAGGTAGGATTACAGTCATTAGATTAAGCTTGATGGTTGGGGTGGCATGAAAGTTATCTGCGTTAGTGATATGGGCAAGGAGCCTTAACAAACCTTGGTCGGGATGACTAAAGTGTTAAGAGAGGAGATCGCCATAACTTTTTAGGAACAGGGCATACAGGTGATGTTGGTAGAATAATCCAAGATATATTCTGAATAAGTGAGTCCTTAGGGACCCCCTGAAGGACAGGATGGCAGACTGGGGCCCTCATTATGACATTGGCTGTGACTGTTAAAGTGGCGGTAATACCGCCAACAGCCTGGCGGTAACTACCGCCAAATTATGACCATGGCGGTGATACCTCCCATAGACAGCCACTGTACAACGGCAACTGCCAGGGCGTTATCACCTCCTACTAAAGTGGTAGCCATCAACAGCCAGACGGAAGTCAAGGTACTGCCCACCATATTATTTCTTCTCCATTGAATGGGCACACAGGGTCCCAGCTTGATGACCCCCAGCGGGTGCCAACTCACGATCAATGGTCATAGGGTTCCTTCATTACCGTGATGGAGACATAGGGAGTCATTATGAACACGCTGGGGTTTCATGCTGGGGGTCTTATCGCAGACCCCCAGCCACCTTGAGACTCCGCTGGCCGAATAATATACATTCTGCTGGGCCGGCGGGTGGAAACAGAGCCGGCCCAGCAGAATGTATATTATGCTGGGACATTGCTGACGGCTCCACATGGAGCCGTCGTCAATGTCGCTGTGTGGCGGGTGTAGCAGCACCCGTCACGCAGATCACTGCCCGTATATCGGGCAGTGACCTGCGCGACCGGGCACTGCCGGGGGGCCCCTGCACTGCCCACGCCAAGTGCATGGCAGTGCAGGGGCCCCTAGGGGGGCTCCAGAGCACACCTTCCGCCAGCCTTTCGTTGGCGGGGGGAACCCGCCAGAGAAAGGCTGGTGGAACAAGGCTTCTTTATCCGCAGGGCAGCGCTGCTTGCAGCGCTGCCCTGCGGCTGCCCTGCGGATAAAGTATTCACCATCGTCAGGCTGCCTGGCGGCAGTAGTCTGGTGGTAGCGGAGGGCCGCCCTCCCTTGTTCAGAATGTGGCGCTTCAGACCACCATGCCATTGGCGGTATTTTCCGCCACCTCTGGCATGGCGGTCTGAACCGCCATGTTTGTAACGAGGGCCATAGTGTTGAAGGAGACTTGCCTCATGACGGAGATGTTAGTGGTCAACACCACTGTGATGTTCTTTCCAGACTATACAGTTGCTGTACAGAAGCAACGCAATCATTTTCTAGCAGTGAAGCAGCGTCTTCGTGAACTGGGGTTTACTTACGCTCTCCTGTTTCCAGCTAGACTCTGGGTAGTAGATAATGGTGCTACGCACTTCTTCACCACTCCTGAGGTGGCATGGCAATGGTTGGAGAGACCTGATGTTGGTGCGACACGTCCAGATCGATCGGCATCAGCGAAGGAAGATAATAACCATCTGAGTCGCAGAGGGCGGCGTCGCGTGAAGGCGCGAATGGATGGAGACCTTCCCGCGGTTCCATATTTGGAGCAGAGGATCCAGGAGCGAAGTAGTGCCTTGCTCCAGCCCCGATATACCGGACTCCTATTCTTCTAGCGGAGAGAGTTCTGCTGTCACATGGCCATCTGTGCAAAGCTTGCATGCTCCTCCGGATATAACCCCACAGACATCAGACACTATTATCTGAGCTCAACTGTCTTTATAACCATGCTTCTACTCATATGCACGTAGCTCTTGATAATGTGTAACACTCCTTATATGGTCGTGAACATCAGACTGTTCGGAAAGTGGTGCAAACTGTGATCCCTCTGTTGTTACATATTGCTGATCCTCATTCGGTCACCCCTACTGTAAGGCCAACTATCTCTTGTCTTAGTTGTTATTGCTCAGTTTGGGTGGTTACCTGTTCTAGTGTGACACTCTTGGTATTTTAAGAGTTCTTATTACGATGTTTTGCTAGTTGCTGCCTGCCCAATAACCTTTTTACTGCTAGGCAATTGAAGAAAGTGCCTACTACGCATTGCTCTGCTCCCTCACACACACTTAGGATGCTAACAGCCGTGTGGCAAATGTGAGCGGGCCCCCAGTTGTCCACCTTACATATGATGGCGCACATTAATGTCATGACATGGAAAATTCGTGGCATGCACACTCCAGCACGACGCTACACCAAATACTCCTATCTGAAGTGCCACAACGCTCACATATCTATATTACAAGAGTCTCACCTAACATGCTCAGAGGTGGACGCGCTTAGAAGAAAATGGCGAGGTCAGGTGTATTCCACAAACTACTCATCTTATGCGCAGGGTGTGTTACTGTGGATTAGACCGGGGACCCCGTTTAACCTGATAGAGCAGGTCGCAGATGTCAACGGCCGGTATGTGTTTGATCGAGTCCGGCTAAGTGGTCGTCATATCCTCCTTGGGAATATATATGCTCCCAATGCAGATCACACCTCATTTTTCACTACGCTTAATTGATTGCTGGCGCGCTGGAGCCATGTACCCTGGCTGATTGGTGGGGATTTTAATTGTGTGCTAGATACGCATATGGACAGGTCCTTTCCACCGTTAGAACGTACTACTGCCACCTCTAATGCTCGTTCTTTAGTGACCTGGCTGCACCATTGGCAATTGACGGAGGTCTGGCGTCATTATAATACTGAGACCAGGGTATACTCCTACTACTCAGCTCCTCATGATTTACATGTCAGGCTTGACATGTTCATCTGCACACCCAACCTGTTTCCGGCGGTTGTACGGACTGATTATTTGGGCCGCACCCACTCCGATCACACCTCTCAATCCCTTCACCTCAATTGAGATTGGGTCCCCCACCATATTACTCCCTCGTGGAGACTGCAACCTGCTATGCTGGAGGACACGGCATTCAGTGAGTCAACGGGCCACCAGATAGATAGTTATTTTGAACTCAATACAGACACGGCCTTGTCTCGTTTAATGGAAGGGGATGTTTTCAAGGCTACGCTGCGTGGCCATTGCATGGGACGTAGCTGTAGTATGAGCCAGACACTAGATCAGGAGGTGTCCGCTGTGGAACGCCAGTTGCTGCAGCGCAAATCGGAAGTGGCTCGGAATCCTGATACCCTACCGGACCTGCAAGCCGCCCGTAAGGTCCATTCAGAACTCCTTGAGCGTTTGCAGTGCCTTAATTATGCAGTGCAGTCGGCCAACACGCATGCAAGGGCGGATAGAGCCAGGACGCTGCTTGCTCACTTGATACATCAAGAAACTCCCCATAGTATGGTAATGTCCATCTGGACACCAACAGGAGATTTGTTGTACATGCAGGATTCAATCCATGCAGAATTTCACACACATTGTGAGACTTTGTATAGCACGGTCCCTCATCCTCCCCTAACTGAAACTGACCTGTTCCTTGCGGGATTGGCTCTCCCTCGGATCTCTGCCGAGCAGCGTTCAGACCTGCTGTCTGAGGTGCAGGACGCCATTCACTCTCTCACCAATGGCAAAGCACCCAGTCCGGACGGACTGCCTGCCAAATTTTACAAGGTGTACTCAGTCCAGCTACCACCCAAGTTGCTTGCAACATATGAGGCGGCCTTGGTACAGGTGCACTTACCCTACACTGCAAGAGGACACGCTGATCTCCCAACTGAAGCCACATAAGGACCCCACTAGTCTGCACTCCTATAGGCCCCTGGCACTCCTTAATACAGACTATAAAATACTAGCCAAAATTATTGCAATGCGACTGGCCCCACTGGTACCTGCATTGGTGCATGAGGACCAGAATGGCTTTGTATCGGGCCGCACAACATCCCTCAACCTGCGCAGATTTTTTCGTACGATGCACTGTGATCCCTGCCGCTGGCCACGAGTGGGTTGCCTGGTGATAGACCTATAGAAGGCGTTTGACTTGTTACAATGGCCTTACCTTTTTGCAGTTTTACCCAGGAATGGCTCTGGCCCACGCTTTCTGCAGCTGGTGAAGCTGTTATACACGCTCCCATTAGCCAGAACCAGAACGAGACAACTCCTGTCACCCTCCATCTCTGTCAAGGGAGGTACACGGCAGGGGTGTCCTTTGTCCCCCCTGCTCTTCGCTCTGGCGGCGGAGCCACCGGCTACTGTGCTCCGTAATGCGGGGTGCACTTGGGGCATACCGTTGGGCGATGGAAACCATGCGGTCTCTTTATATGTGGACGACCTTCTGGTGTACATCAGAGATGTAATAGAGTTCCCCAGAGATATAATACCATTGTTCAATGCACATGCGCAGTTATCTGGCTTGTGAGTAAACTGGGCCAAATCGTGTGTTTGGCCCACCATATGCACCAGCCATGCTGCTATTGGGGACGCCACGGGGCACCAGTACCACAACATCTACAGAACTAGCCGTCTGGCATGAAGCAGGAATTTATACCCTAGGGGACCTCTACTCTGATGGTGCCCTTTACACTCATGATGCACTAATGGAGGCCACTGGTCTGCACTCCTGCACCTTCCTCATGTGTAACTCTCTTACACATACTCTGTGGCGTGCATGGGGTGACCTAACGAGGGAGCCCCAGGTACATTACACAATGCAATATCTGCATATATTCAGAGAAGAGAGGCACTTAATACATTGGTTAGCGGACATCCGGCCGACTTGTGGCTCTCCAAGGGCGCTGGGAGGGGGACAGAGGTGGGACCTTTCACAGACAGGGAATGGGCGAACATATTAGAAACCCTTGTGTATGTCCCACGCAACATGCGATTTCACCTCATACAATATTATGTGGTTCAAAGAGCCTATCTCACACACAAGAAAATTTACAGATATTTTAACCACATTGATGCGGCTTGCCTGTTCTATCAACACCTGGGGGCGGACTTCCTACACATGGTTTGGTCTTGTCCCACACTCCGCCACTATTGGTCACTGACACTGGCAAGATGAATATGCTGTGTGGGTCGACCCTAGTCACAGACATGGGAAACATGCATTCTGGGGTTGGTACCTAGGGGCAAAAAAACTGAGAGCAACAACTCATTTCCTAGATCCAGGTTTTTTAGTGACCAAGCGCCTTATCACCCATAAATGGAGGTCTCCCGAACCACCGGCACACGAAGCATGGGTGCGATCGCTAACTGTCTGGGCGAGGGCATAATGCATGGCGCTTGGTGTGAGGAGGTGTTGGGGCTGCGGAAGTATCCTATTGCAAAACAATGGTAACTAATGTTAACGGACCTCAGCAACCCACTGATGCAGACGCCGCTCAATCCCTATTCCCCCGCCGTAGACGATGCAGGATTGTGATAGCATGCATATACTCTAGCACACCGCATAACTATACGCATGGGCAAAGCAGATGGACAGCCCTTTTACCTCGGGGTAGCTGAGTCGCATAAAAACCACATGGACTGCATGTGTGGGGGACAATATGCTGAGCACCTCTGATCTGTATAATGGTTTTACTGAGTCTATATTGTAAGCACATAAACATGTTTTACCTGCGCCTCCCCCCTTCTCTCAAATGTTTATTGTTGTCAATTGAAGTTGTATGTATAAGTGTGGCTCGCAAGTGCCTTTATACTGCGCTGTGTCAACTTTGAAATATAAATGTAATAAACATTTTAAAAAATAATAAATAAGTCACCCCTATAGCAGGCCCTCCAGCCGTGAGGGCAGTGTGCAGAGTACCTGTGTGTGAGGGCACCCCTGCGCTAGTAGAGGTACCCCCAAGACCATTTTCCTAGACTTCATGAGTGCGGGACGCCATTTTACGCGTGTACTGGACATAGGCACCAAACATGACATTTCTACCTGCTCCAAACCAAAGGTTATTTACTAAATGTAATAAGATAACACAATGTTATCTTTTGGCAAAGATAGGCATTGCAGTAGTGAAAAACATATTTATGAGTTTTTCACTACTAGGACATATAAAACTTAAAGGTGCATGTCCAACTTTTTATATACAGTGCACTCTGCCCTATGGGCGGTTTAGGGACTGCCCAATGGGTGAAATATATATTAAAAAGGAAGTTTTAGGCTTTGCAAAGGGGATGTTTTGCAGGAATTTTGTGGAATTGGCAGTTTAAAAATGCATACCGACTGCAATGGCTGACCTAGGAAATGTTTTAAGGTGCTGCTTAAGCGGGTGGCACAATACGCGCTGCAGGCCTACTGATAGCATTTAAGTTACCTGTCCTGGGTATATGGTATACCACCTTACTAGGGATTTATAATTACATGAACTATGCCAGGTGTCAGCCAATGTTACCATGGTTTTAGGGAGTGAGCATATGCACTTTACCACTGGTCAGCAATGGCAAAACAAAACAAATTCAGCAGAAATAGGACACAAATAGGTCTAACACTGACCACAGGCAGCAGACGGACACCATCATTTTAATTTATACCACTGCTAAGTGTAGAGATGCAATGGGCAGAAAGTGGCCTGGAGTTCCTTTGCTCCGGCACCATCACTTCTCTTAAAGTGTAGGTTTCACATCATAGGCTTACATGTTAAACAGTAGTAGGATGTCCCTTGACCGCAAGCATACAAAAAATGCCTACCATTTTAAAAGTAACCTAACAAAATCCTACATTACTATATGCTGTTGTGAATAAAATATAACATATCCCAGCAAATCTCTGCTCCCTGGGTTGAGTGTTGTCCTGTTCAGAGTCACAAAACCTCCCCTGTACAGAGTACTAGCTATCGAAAGGACCACGGGTTAGTGCCTAAAAAATGCAATGCCAACATGGTCGTTTGAGAAGCTTCTAGAGCAACACATGATGTGTGTGGTCCCACCTCACCTGCTGCTCCCACTGGCAGAGCACAGAGTAGCCTCAGGATAGTCAGGTCAAGCCTGCCCAGTTCACCAGTTTCCTGTTCACCTCCAAAAAGGTGGGCCTATGTTCCCAAGCATTCCCACGGATTACAGTCACACGTTGGTCACAAAAGCTCAAGCTCTCTGCAGAGATCTCTCCTTTGGTGCATTGTTTTTACATTTAGGAACGGATGATTGGGTATTAAGTTTGTGAGGATGGTTGGTTTGAAGTTACATTGAGAAGTATGTATGGAATTATAAAACAAGTGAATTCATGCTATGTGAAGCTGGTGGATGTGTATGGTTTTAATTGAAAAGAAAATGTTTTAAATTGGTGTATTGTGCTTTAATTAATATATTTTTCAATGAATGTTGGGTTTTGTTAAGATGTTTTGTATAGGTTCTAAGGAGATGTATTGTATGTATTTTAATGTATTGTTGTTGCCTTTTTCATAGATGTTACATGAAAGGATATTGGAGAAGAGTTAGGTGACGTCCTGCGAAAGGATATTATCAATAGTGTCCAATGAAACACGCTGACTAATCAGTAAAAAAGAATCTGCAGTGCAAGGAAGGTCTTAATATGGGATCTAATTAATACACAGACAACTGTTGACACGAAGAGCAGACATGCTGATCTGAGCAGAGTGCTTAGTCTTAGATGTTCTCCCTTTTGTTACTGTATTTTATGTTATGAATATGTGTTACGGTCTTAAATGGTTTATTTTATAAGAGATTTTAAATGAGAAATGATGTCCTAAAATAAGATTCAAGCTGTATATATTTTTCTACATTTCTTTGGTGTTTGGGTGTGTTGCATTTTATCAGACTTTGGATGTGTATTTATAGTGATGCTTGAGTCCCCTCTCCCTCTCTCCCTCTCCCTCTCCCTCTCCCTCTCCCTCTCCCTCTCCCTCTGCAGCAAAAAAGCGGTCTGTTCTGAGTGGACAATTTTCATCTGTCCGTGCTGCGTTTACAGCTCTTTCCTGTTGTATGCGTTCTGTCTAGTCACACAGTGAGGTAGCATTTTTATCTGATTACAAGAGTGAGCACTGAGTGGTAGGAAATGTAGGACTCCCTAAATATTCCAAAACTTTCCTTCACAGAAATGTGAGGAAAATAAGTGTTTTTAGGCTAAAGTTCCAGGTTTGTAGGGCTTTGTGGGTAAGAATACATCCTTGGATCCACGCCACAGCCTGGACCCCTCCCAATAATATGTAATTTTCAGACATTTGCAACTCTGGTAGACCTGGGTGCCGGATGGGCAAGGGCCCAAAATCCACAGCTACCCAAACTGCAATAAAATGGTTGGGTTTTGGGTGGAAAAATGTGATCTGTCCCAGTTGTGTTTTGGGCTGTTTCTTGTTGTGATTGTTAGGCCCACCCACACAAATGAGTAACCTTTTTTAAATAGAGACTTGGGGAACTGCTGAGTGGGACAAAATCTGTGGTTCCTCACAGATTCCACAATGTTTCCTCACAGATATATCAGAAAATGTGTGTTTTAGGCAAACTTTGAGGTTTGCTGAACATTCTGGGTAAGTAAACATTGTGGGATCCACTGATGGGACACCACCCTGGAATCTACAGGGTATCCACTTTTCAGAAATATGCAGGTTCGGTAGGTTTTCAAGGATGTAGGCTGAGCTAGAGTGCCAAATCCACAGCTCGCCTAGATGCGAAAAGAACGAGTTACTTACCTTCGGTAACGACTTTTCTGGTGGATACATTAGCTACCTGTGGATTCCTCACCTAATGAATACTCCCATGGCGCCAGCATTCAACAGAAATCTTCTTCCTAGTCTCTGCACGTCGACGAGGACGTCACTCTAGCCCACGCGACGCCGTCTGACGTCATACAGGCAATAAGAGGTCCTCGACGACGTGCCGACGTCAGTACCAACATTTTTTACGTGCACGAGAACAACAACCCAATGCAATGAAAGAGCAAGGCAACATCCCATAACCTTGTAAAATACACAATATTGCAATGAATAGCTGTAAATTTAATATAACAAACAAATATATGCAAATCATGTATGTACACAAAGATATATACATATATATATATATACAGATAAATATACACAAGTATCCATATATTCAACCTTGAAGACCAAGAGGAGCGCACTCAAGGATTACTTGGTAAGACCAGAAAGGCAACGGGGAGGCGGGTGGGACTGTGAGGAATCCACAGGTAGCTAATGTATCCACCAGAAAAGTCGTTACCGAAGGTAAGTAACTCGTTCTTCTGATGGATACAACTACCTGTGGATTCCTCACCTAATGAATAGAGTCCCAAAGCAGTACCACGCCCGGTGGCGGGTGCCTAAATGGTCAAACCAAGAAATCCTGCAGCACTGACCGTGCAAAATGGCCGTCCCTTCTGACCTCAGAGTCCAAACAGTAATGTTTCGCAAAAGTGTGAAGGGACGACCAAGTTGCGGCCTTGTAGATGTCAACCACAGGAACACCTCTGGCCAAGGCCGAAGTGGCCGACTTAGCTCTGGTGGAATGAGCTCTAATGCCCTCAGGAGGGTCCTTCTTTGCCAAAGAGTAACAGATTTTAATGCAAAGAACCACCCACCTGGAGAGTGTTCTCTTGTGGACTGCCTTTCCTCTCCTCTTGCCCACGTACCCGATGAACAGCTGATCCTCCGGCCTGAATCCTTTGTTCTATCAATAAAGAAGCTCAACGCCCTCTTTGGGTCCAGACGGTGCAGTCTTTCTTCCTCTTTAGAAGGATGAGGCGGAGGATAGAACGTGGACAAAGTAATTGTCTGAGCCAAATGGAAGGGTGAAACAACCTTCGGGAGGAAAGCAGCCTTGGTCCTCAACACCACCTTATCCCCATAAAAAGTTGTATAAGGGGGCTTTACCGATAAGGCCTGCAACTCACTCACTCTCCTTGCAGATGTTATAGCTACCAGAAAAACTGTTTTTATAACCAAATACCTTAAGGGGCAAGAATGCATAGGCTCGAAAGGGGACCCCATAAGGAAAGTCAGGACCAAGGACAAATCCCATTGCGGCATAACAAATGGTTTTGGAGGATATTTATTTAGAAGACCTCTCAAGAATCTGATAACAATAGGGGATTTAAATAACGATGGTTGGTCTGGAAGACAAATGAAGGCTGACAAGGCCGACAAATAACCCTTAATGGTAGCCACTGCACAACCTTTCTGCGCTAGAGACAGAGCAAAAGACAAAACGTCCGATAGATGAGCATGTAAGGGATCAATCTGCCTCTCTCCACACCACGCAACAAATTTAGACCACCTATTAGAGTAGACAGATTTAGTGGAGTGTCGCCTGGCCGCTAATATAACATCCACTACATCAGACGGGAGAGAGAAAGAACTCAGGTTGCCCCGTTCAATCTCCAGGCATGTAGGTGCAGACTCTGGAGGTTGGGGTGTAAAACCTGCGACTGCGAGAGGAGGTCTGCTCTGAAAGGGAGACGGAGCGGAGGGCACATTGAGAGTTGGAGAAGGTCGGAGTACCACACCCTCCTTGGCCAATCCGGAGCTATTAAGATGACTAGCGCCCGGTCTTGGCGAATCTTCCTCAATACTCGAGGAATCAAGGGTATGGGAGGAAACGCGTAAAGCAACTGGCCGCACCAGGTTATTTGAAACGCGTCCCCCAACGCTCCCTGCATCGGATACTGGAGGCTGCAGAATAACTGACAATGCGCGTTCTCCAGAGTGGCAAACAGATCTACCCGAGGAAACCCCCACCTTTGGAAGATCAAACGGGCTTGATCTGGATGGAGACGCCACTCGTGGTCTGCCGAGAATTGGCGACTGAGACCGTCCGCACGTACATTCAAGACCCCGGCCAGATGGTTTGCTATCAAGCAAATCCGATGGTCCTTTGCCCAGGACCATAGTCGAAGAGCTTCTCTGCAGAGAAGGTACGACCCCACTCCTCCCTGCTTGTTTATGTACCACATCGTGGTAGTATTGTCCGTTAGGACCTGTACCGACTGACCACGAAGGGAAGGGAGGAAGGCCTTGAGAGCCAGACGTACAGCCCGTAACTCTAACAGATTGATATGAAACATCTGCTCCTCTGGAGACCAAAGGCCTTTGATCTCCAGATCCCCCAGATGAGCTCCCCACCCTAGAGTGGAAGCATCCGTTATGACCGTGGCCACTGGTGGCGACTGCGCGAACGGCTTTCCTTGTGAAAGATTGTTGCTCGCAATCCACCACTTCAAGTCCACAGCAGCATCTCTGGAGATCTTGACAGCACCTTCTAGATCTCCTTTGTGTGGAGACCACTGCCTTCGGAGGCACCACTGAAGAGCCCTCATGTGCCAGCGAGCATGCGTGACCAACAGAATGCAAAAAGGCAAACAGACCGAGCAGACGAAGGACCTTGAGGACTGGAACTACCGCTCCATTTCTAAACATTGGAACCAATTCCTGAATATCTTGAATCCGCTGAGGCGGAGGAAAGGCTCGACTCAATGTTGTATCCAGTACTGCCCCTATGAACAGGAGGCGCTGAGAGGGCTCCAGGTGAGATTTGGGCTCGTTCACCGAAAAACCCAGGTCGAACAACAACTGAGTCGTTGACTGCAGATGATGCGACACAAGCTCCGGAGACTTGGCTTTGATCAACCAGTCGTCCAAGTAAGGGAATACTGCTATCCCCTTCCTTCTGAGCTCTGCCGCAACCACCGACATCACCTTCGTGAAGACTCGCGGTGCTGAAGTAAGACCAAACGGAAGGACCGCAAACTGATAGTGCTGCGATCCTACAACAAACCGGAGATACTTCCTGTGTGACTTGAGTATCGGGATATGAAAGTAAGCATCCTGCAAGTCGACAGACACCATCCAATCTTCCTTGTTCAACGCCAAAAGCACCTGAGCTAGGGTCAGCATCTTGAACTTTTCCTGTTTGAGGAACCAATTCAAGATCCTCAGGTCCAGGATTGGTCTCAACCGACCATCCTTCTTGGGAATCAGGAAGTACCTTGAGTAACAACCTCGACCCCTTTCTTGCTCTGGGACCAACTCCACCGCGCCCTTTGAAAGGAGGACTTGTATCTCCTGTTCTAGCAACAGGAGGTGTTCTTCTGAACAATAAGATGGGCAAGGCGGGAAGGGGGGCGGGAACTCCCGAAAGGGAAGGGTGTAGCCTTTTCCCACAATACTGAGAACCCAAGTGTCCGTTGTAATAGTCTTCCACTTGCGGAGAAAATGCTGTAATCTTCCCCCTACAGGAGAGGAGTGAGTGGGAAATGGTGGAAGCCTAAGGCTGCTTTCCCTGCTGCACCCCTCCAGAGGATGAGGAAGAGGCAGAGTGCTGCTGAGAGGCTCCTCTGGTGCGGGCCCTACCCCTCCCTCTAAAAGATCTATAGGGATGGAAAGAGGCAGGTTGCTGGAATTTCCCCCGAAAGGAGGAGGAAGAGCCACGCCCAAATCCACGAAACCTCCTGAAAAATCTGGAAGAGGCAGAGGAAGAAGGAGCTTGGAGTCCTAACGATTTGGCTGTGGCACTGCTCTCCTTAAATCGCTCCAAGGCCGAATCAGCCTTGGCCCCAAACAGTTTGTCCCCATCAAAAGGGAGATCCAATAGGGTTGACTGCACATCCGCAGAAAACCCCGAATTACGGAGCCAGGCCTGTCTCCTTGCCACCACAGCCATGCCCATTGCTCTGGCCACTGAGTCGGTCGTGTCCAGCCCAGACTGAATAATCTGGGTCGCGGCAGCCTGGGCGTCCGAAACAACATCCAAAAGACCCTGGGGAAGCTCCGTAAATGATGAGGAAATGTCATCCATCAGAGCATGGATATATCTCCCCAGAATACAAGTTGCGTTGGTGGCCTTCAACGCCAGACTGCAGGACGAAAAAAAATTATTGGACTGCGCATCCAGTTTCTTCGAGTCCCTGTCCCCAGGCACCATCGGGAAAGAACCAGGCGCTGATTTAGATGAACAGGAGGCCTGCACCACCAAGCTCTCCGGCGTAGGGTGTCTAGAAAGAAAGCCAGGGTCAGATGGTGCAGCTCGATACCTCCTGGCCACGGCCCTATGAACCGCTGGGGAAGATACTGGTCTCTTCCACACCTCTAGCACCGGATCCAGCAAAGCGTCATTAAATGGCAAGAGAGGCTCTGCCGCAGCTGAGGCCGGATGTAGCACCTCTGTCAGAAGATTCTGCTTTGCCTCTGCCACCGGCAAAGGTAGGTCCAGAAAGTTAGCTGCCTTCCGTACCACAGCGTGAAAGGAAGCAGCCTCCTCCGTGTATTCCCCTGGAGACGAAAGATCCCACTCAGGGGAAGTGTCCAGCCCACTGGCTGTATCCAGACCATGCAGTCCATCCCCCGAGTCCTCTAGTTCTCCTTCCTCCAGGACTCGTTGGTACTCCTGCTCCTCTAATAAACGGAGAGCACGTCTCCTCGAATGAAGCCTCTGCTCGATACGCGGAGTCGACATGGCCTCCGCCGAAGTCGAAGATCGGCGCCGATCCCCAGAAGCAACCGACGCCGCGTCCGGCGCCACAGGTAACTTCGGCGCCGATGAAAGAGCAGGACGTAGAGAACACGGAGCTGATGGACCCACCGGAGTCACAGGACAAAATCCCGACGTCGACGGGATGGAAATCTCCGGGGCCAATCCCTCTGAAGCCACCGGAGCGGCCACCGACACCGGCGCCGAGCCCACGTTCCCAAAAGGGAGAAAGGGCATAAAGGGTGCCGGCCGTAGAGGCGCAGGATCACCCAATGAAAAGGCCAAAGGGCCAGCCGGAGCACCCCCTGGAGCCATCTGTTGGAAGATGGTATACATCGCATTTAGGAATGCGGTACTATCGGCTCCAGGGGTGGGAAAAGCCGGATACTGGGGTGCCTGTATCGAAGGCGACCCCGACGCCGGCCTCGACGTCTGTGACGCCGGAGACAACACCAGAGGCTGCACCACTTCAATCACCGACGCCTGTCCAGGTGAAGTTGGTGACGCCGGAGAGGGTAACGGCGTCGACGGATGCGGCGTGACCGTGGGACTGACCTCCCAAGTCCTCCGGCGCCGATCCGAAGACCTGGAACGAGTCTCCTTGCTTGAATGGCGCCGTGAATCTCTACGGCGCCGGGAGTCTCGATGACGCTGATGCCTTGGCGAAGAAGACTTCTTGTGATGTTTTTCTTTCTTCAACTTCGCCATAAACAACTTAGCCTCACGTTCCTTGAGGGCCTTTGGATTCATGTGCTGGCATGAATCGCAAGTCGAGACGTCGTGGTCGGAGCTCAAACACCAAAGGCAGTCGGAGTGAGGATCCATAACTGACATCTTGCCCCCACACTCACGACAAGGCTTAAAACCCGACTTTCTCTGTGACATTATTACTGCAGAGAAGGACTACGCAGCAAAAAATACCCTGTAACCACGAAAGTAACAGTTGCTCCCTCGAAGATAACCGTTTCGAATGCACGGAAAAAAGGGAACTGACGTTGGCACGTCGTCGAGGACCTCTTATTGCCTGTATGACGTCAGACGGCGTCGCGTGGGCTAGAGTGACGTCCTCGTCGACGTGCAGAGACTAGGAAGAAGATTTCCGTCGAATGCTGGCGCCATGGGAGTATTCATTAGGTGAGGAATCCACAGGTAGTTGTATCCATCAGAAAGGGTCTGTTTTTGGATGAAAAAATGTTATCCAACCGTGTTGCGTTTCAGGCCCTTCCCAGTCAAAGGTGCAAGGTCCAATCACACAAGTGAGGTATAATTTTTATCTGGAGACACGGGGGAACGGTGGGTGGTAAGAAATTTGTGGCTCCCCACAGATTCCAGAACTCTCCCTCACATACATATGAGGACAATATGAGAGTTTAGGCACAGTTTCAGGTTTGTAAGGGCTTCTTGGTAAGGACTCTCGTTTAAACCTGGATATCCCCGGGAGTCTAGTTTTAAAAAATGTCAGGGTATGGTACGTTTTCCCAGGTGGCACCTGACCACCTGAGCTATGGCCAAAACTATAAAGTTATCCATTCTGTAAAAACAAATTTTAACAAAAAAAGCATGAAGTCTGCAGGATGAAATATCAGGTCTCCAGGACTTGTTTTGGTGTCTTTTACATCACAAGCCCTATGTCTAACCACACAAGTGTGGTGCCAATTTTATCATGAGACAGGTGGGAACACAGAATAGTAGAACATTTGTTATTACCTATTAGATTTCTCTGCAATTGTCCCTTCCAAATGTAAGCCAGAGTGCAAGAAAGACATTTTGCAAAATGCCATTTAGATCACGTTACTATGGGTACCCGCAAATATAGAGATGTACAAATATCCACAGCTCCAAAAGACAATATTTGGTGTACATGTCAGGAAGGCATTGGTTTCCTACAAACACATTTTCCACTCATATTTTAGCATACGAATACCTATATACTTGATACACAATTAAAAAACTGTTGTAAGGTGCAGCACAGTTGTTGGCTCTGGGTAACTCAGGTTCTTTGAGAACAACAATCCCTATATAACCAGAACAACCAGAAGGGTCTAGCACATGAAACAATACAATGATTTTCTATATCTGCCATTGTGACAAAAAGTTACAGATTTAAAGTTTGTTACAAATGGTTGTTTGTTTCCGCATTTTCAACATTTCTTCACGAAACCCTAGGGGGATCTACACAGATGACCCCCTGCAGAATTTGGTATTGTGTCTACTTTTCAGAAATATATAGCTTTGTGTCATCACTCATGGGTGGCTCACCAGTTTCTGCCACTAGCTGGAAGTAGGTTGAAAGCACAAAAAATAAGAAAAATGGGCCATTCCTTAGAAAAATGCAAAAAGTTTAGTAAAAATGTTCTTTGATACACCTCTGCTTGTTCCTGAAAGCTGGGAAGATAGTGTTTTAGGACAGCGAAACTTGAATTGATGTAATTAAAAAGGCTGTTTCTGGCTCAGCACCTTCCCACCCAATTTCCCCCCAAATACATAAAATGTAGCTATGCTATGGTTATTTCTTGGGCCCCTCAAAGGGAATTCACAAACCCTGAGTACCCTTAAAATCCCCATGATGTTTAGAAAAAAGGACGCAAATCTAGAGTGGTTACCTTATGTGGGAAAAAGTTATGTAGACATTAGAGCAAAGTACCCCAATAGCAAAACAAACATTTGCAATGCAGAGGGCCGTGCATTTGCTTCAGTTAGAGGTATTGGCACTGAATTTATAACTGGACTTTTCTTGCTGCACAAATTGGTCAACCCTCTCTCATAATTGGGTATTTTCCTGCCACATAGTTCCAGTGGCCCTGCATATACCTAAAGCACTTCTTTCTCTATCCGCAGCCAAAAATGTTGGCATTTAGCATCCTAATTTCAATTCTGCCATGCCAATTCCAATAGAATGCCACTTTCACCACCCCACCATCAGAGTTTCTGGCTGGCTAACACTATTCCCCCACTAAAAGACACAAGACAGCCATAAGTGATGGGCGTGGTTAAAAGCCCACAGACTGATAACAACAGGTCGGAAAGAGCTTGCACTCTCGACTTAAAAATGAATATTTGTAGTTCTTAAATGACGTATCAACCGGTTTTGCCTGGTTATGCTGCGAGTCTGCACAGGTATTAGCCTGGCATTGGTGATTAAAGGCAAGTAGAATCACTCCCGACCAATAGAGAGAGGTCCCGTTTTGTTTCCTGTTCAGCACGGGATTCACAGGTGATGCTGAGGTGAAATTTGGGCTTCGGCTACAACTTGCTGACAACAGCTGGTGCAGGACTTATATTCCGATATTTCAAGTTCCTCTTCCTTTGAGGGATCCTCTCACTGCACTGACCGGAGGGTGAAGTATATTTCTAAAGACATGCTACCGACTTTACCGAGTCATGTCCGTATTAATATGGGTATCCCGGACGACGCTGTGCCTAGGACTTCTCAGGACTCTGTATTGCCTCTGTTTAAAAGACTGCCTAGTCTAGACCTCCCACTACATCAGTTTGTCATGGATGTGATTTTGCAGGAATGGAAGGATCCTGACCATATTGCTCTTCCTCAATTCATGGCCAAACTTTACCCCTTGGAGGATATAGGGGAGACGTTGCCTGATTCAGTACAGGAGGATACGGTGGCGGCCAGTTTGGTAGGTAGGACTTCCTGGTAGGAGGAAAACATCCTGAAGGATGCTGCTGATAAGAAGGTAGACTCTTCTGTGAAGAAAGCGTATGCTGGGGCAAATCTTGCTTTGAGGGCAGGTGTCTACCGAGCTTACAGGTCTCAGTCCCTTTTGTCTGACTTTAAAACTCTGTTTGCCGCACTCCAAGAGGGTGGCTCCTACCCAGATTTTCTGGAATCTATGGTGCAGCAGGCTGAATTTTCATCGGATATTGCCTTTGACTCAGTGAGGGCCTCTGCTCTCTCCTGTGGTGCTTCTGTGGCTGCCCGTCACGATCTCTATTTGAAGAATTGGAATACGGACACCGCCCAACGTTCCATGGCACTACATCTGCCTTTTAAGGTCATGAGTAGGAGGAAAGGTTACATTGGGTGTTTAAGGAACGGAAACATTCCTCTTTCATTCCGGAGGCCATAGCTGTACAGGCCGTCCTGAGGGGGGTGGTGCTTATCTAGGTTTTTTCAGCAGCCTTCCCACAGACAGGCAGTGGGGCCTGGGAGTCAGAAGTCCAGTACTAAAGGCTTGCCAGTGAACTTTCAAAAGCACTCCCGCACGAATCCAGGCACTGACTTTTAGCAGTCCTTACTAGGTCCCAGGCACCATTCCTGGGGTTCCCTCTGTTGTTGGGGGGGGGGTTTCATTGGTTTCTGGACACTTGGCGCTTTACCACGTCATACAAGTGGGTGCTGAGAGTTGGAGACGGGTTACCACATCAGGTTTCTACACTGTCCAGTCCCTTCTGGAACTGTGATGACATCTGTGTTGCTTGATCATTGATGGTTTGAGCTCTCTTGTCAGGGATTCAGGCCTTCCTGTTGAAGAAGGCTATTGTACTGGTTCCCCCCTGCCCAGAGGAGCTACAGAGTGCACTCCACCATTTCTCTGGTACCAAAGGTAACGGGGGCTTTCAGGATTGTCATCTAAAGGGTCTGAACAAGTCAGTGAGGAAAATTCCGTTCAAAATGGAGGCTCTCCAGCACATTATCCAGCTGATTCAAAAGGACGCTGTCCTGGCCACATTGGATCTTCAGGATGCCTATTTTCATGTTCTGGTGGCTCTGGATTCTCAACGGTTTTTGAGGTTTGCTGGTCCTGGGGCACCACTGGCAGTTTTGTGTCTTCCCCTTCGGTCTGCGTTCATTTCCACAGGTGATCCCCTGGTGGCTTCTCTCCATCTTCGAGGGATTTTCATTTTCTCCTACTTGGATGATTGGCTTCTTCAAGGCTCCCTCCCTTAAGGTCTTCTGACTGCATTTGGAACAGACCATATGTATGCCAAACATCCATGGGTTCCTTCTGAATCTACCCAAGGGCGACCTCCAGCCGGACACTAGGAAATTTTTTATCAGCACAGATTTCGACACCTTTCTGGCCAAGGTGTTTCTCCCGCAGTCACGGATCTCCAATTGCAGGACCTAATTCTGTCTTTTTTTAATCCCTTCCCGGCCCCTCTGGGACTTTGGATAGAGGTTCAGGGTCACATGGCAGCGGCTGTCTTCACGGTCCTTTGGGATTGTCTTCATCTGAGGCCATTGCTGTGGCATTTGCATCCCTTTGTGACTCAGTGAATCTGGCTAAAGGGGTGTTGATGCAGCCATCTCCTCCTGTGGTGCTGGTGACCGATGCAAGCCTTTTGGGCTGGGGTGCTACCCTGGGGTCCAGGATGGTCCAAGGCCGATGACTTCCTGCGGAAGCCCCGTCGTTCATCCAACTGGAGGGAATGGTCGGCAGTGGACAGGGCCTTCCGTCATTTTCAATCTAACCTGTTGGGTTGCAATGTGTTGGTTTGGTAGGACAACACAGTGACTGTGACTATATCAACTATCAGGGCAGTACCCACAGTCGCTCACTGGATCTGGTGGCATGCTCAATTGCACATTGGGCGGAGACTTATCTGCAGGTACTTTGGGCACAGCACATCAGGGGTGTGGACAATATGGTGGCGGACTCTCGGAGTCGAAAGTTCCCCTGTTCTCTGGAAATGCAGCTCTCGTCTCTGGTATTTCGCATGATTTGCAAGAGGTTTGGGTGTCCCCGCCTGGATTTGTTTGCCTCATGGTGGACTGCTCTTCTTCCTCGGTTCTGCTCCAGGGGACCAGAAGCAGAGGCTTGGGGTGGACACTCTGTCGATTCTATGGGCTCGGGGTCTGTTGTACACTTTTCCTCCCTTTCCTCTGGTCCAGTCTTTTCTTCTGAAGGTATGATTGGAGAGGGCTCCAGTGGTGGCAGTCCTCCTTTTCTGGCCTGGCAGATCCCTGGATTCCGTTGCTGCAGAGCCTGGCAGTTCTTCCTCCTTGGGTTCTTCCGCAGGTCCCCTCCCCTTGAGACATCTGGGTCCCTCTCTTCTGCTCTCCCTGACGCTTGCGGTTTGGATGTTGAATGGCGAACTCTGCTGAAGGATGGTTTGCCAACTCATATTGTTTTCTTGGTACAGGGCTCCAGGTGGCAGTCTACACTCTCTTCCTATTTTAAGGATTTGTCTAATTTTGCTGGTTGGTGTTCCCTTCACCATTTTTCTCCTGTGTTTTGTACTGTCTCTACTATAGCTTTTTGTGGATGGATTCACTAAGAGTTATGCTCTTTCCACCCTGAGGAGTCATTGGGCTGCTATCTGGGCCTTTCGAGATCCTGCCTCTTGGTTTGCTTCTGTGTCTACTTTGGTATCTCAGTTGTTTCAGGGTTTTTTCCTTCCTAAACGGTGGTGAGATCAGATGTTCCTCCTTAGGATCTGTCTGCTATTCTTCAGTCTCCTCCTTTTGAGCCTCTTTCATCTGTTGATCCCAAATTTCTGACCTGTAATGTGGCCTTTTCAGTGGCTATTACTTCAGCACGACAGCTGGGGGAGCTGACCGCTTTGCATTGTTCCCCTCCTTTTCTGAGATTTCTTGAGGATGATGAGGTCCTTTATATGGATCCAGTGGTCCTTCCAAAAGGTTGCTTCCCATTTCCATTCTCAGGAGCTGATTCTTCCTACCTTTTGCCCTTCTCTTTCTTCGCGGGAAGAGTGTCTGCTACACACACTGGATGTGAAACGTGCTCTCTCTGTGTATGTGGACCTGACTGCTCAGTTGAGGTCCTCTGACAGTATGTTTGTGACATTTGGGGTTGTTAGTCATGGTAAGGCTGCTTCTAAATTGACCATCTGCCGCTGCCTTAAGGAGACCATCATCCTAGCCTAATACGGGGCGGGATTGTCTTGCCCTGTGTCTATTCAGGTATGCTCCACTATGGGTCTCTTGGCCTCCTGGGCTGCTTTCTCTGGGGTCTCTTAGGCAGAGATTTGTAGGGCGCTTACCTGGGCTTCGGATTCCAAAGTCACCCGGTACAAATCGATTGAACTGTGCTCAGGCGCCCGCTGGGAATTTTGGTTCTCAGGTTCTGAAGGCAGTTAGGGGGAATCCTTCCTTATGAATGTTTTGTTTTTTCATTAAAGTGCACTGCATTTCAAACTCCTTGGGCTGTGTGCTTCTTTCTCTTTTCTGTCCTACACAATAGTCTTCTCTTGTGGTGTGGCTTTGGTATGCCTCAGAGTGCGAGGACTGGGTCAAGAACGAGAGACGTGGAGGTAATGACCGGATTACTTTCCGGTAATCCTCATTACTCTTAGACCTACTCATCTTCAACCCAGTCCTCAGTCCCCTCCCACCCTTCTGGTTCAGGCCTTTGTGCTATTGGTATCAGGAGGTCTCCATGTTGGTGGGGAGTTTTAAGCCTGACCCGGAAGGGGGGTGGGGTAAAGGAATGTTGCCTGTTTTATTTCCTGTTTGGGATAGGGATATTCCTCTTAGTGTGAGGGCTGGGTTGAGGATGAGTAAGACTAAGAATAATAAGGTTTACTGGTAAGTAATCAGGGCATGTTTTTTTAACAACCACTATAGCAAATGAAAAAAAAAAAAAAAAAAAGCCGAAGCATTTCTGCTCTCCCTCCGCCATGGAGCGCAAAGGAAAGACAAAGAAAAACAATGTGACATAACTGGTGCTCACGCAAAGCGCTCCAATACACGATCTAGTTCGCGCTGTATCAAACTTAAAAACACCATGGAGCACGAAAGGGAGAGACAGAATAAAAAAGTAGTTTGCCACCCTAAAGCATATCGGCAAAAATGCAATTATCCATGTAACAGGGTCAGTCTGCAAAGCAGTGACCCAAGGCGGGACAAACTAAAGCATTTACCAATGACATCAAGAGATTTTTGCAAGGCAAGTCCAAGAACAAATTAAAGTGATGGGTGTGAGGTGGGCATGGTTAAACCCCACAAATGGATTATAACATGTTGTAAAGCAGCGCTTGAACCTGAAAAGGGGACAGCATTGGGGTGCAAAGACCTCAGCAGTTGAAGGGTTAAACTAAAAACTGAGAAACAATTCTGCAAATACCATTAAAAACAACTATTTGGGCGGTGGTGCATACAAAGGCTCACTACAAAACTGCAAACGTGTTTACGCATGGTACAATCTTACACCACTGCTTGGGATGTTCCCTTGAAATACCCAGTTCGAATTGCTGATTGCATGAGGAAGTGGGTGAGGGTTACAAAAGTGGAGGCGGAGCACAGAAACATATACTTATTACCTGCATAAGGTGCTGCTAACCCCTCACAAATGTAGTATTTCTCTAGAACACACCTGCATTTGAACAATTAACCATATCAGAAAAGCTTTCAAAATACACTATTTGTTTTTTTAAACTTGTTTTAGAAGGGCATCCTTTAAAATCTCTACATTAGCTACAGCCTTTAACATTAAGGGCATTATTGCGACCTTGACGGAGGGGTTTACCTATGTAGATCGTAATACTGCAGAAGGAATATCCAGCACATTTGTGATGGAGGAAACCCCTTCGTCAAGATCGTAATAAGGCCAAAATCTGTACTCTGTGAAAGTCGGCTCTTTCTTAAAAAAAATTTAAAAAAATTTTTAAAAAAGAGAGAGGTTGAGTGTGTCATATTAAGCAGTATTTACTAATGCCTTACTATTTTTTTTTTTTTTTTTTTTAAAAGGATTTGAGAAAAAATAAAGGAATTTGGGACAGGGAAGTATGACTGATATTTTGTAACAAGAACTGAAACACGTGTAACCGTAATTGGTAGTGTAGCACATGCACAAACGGAATCACTAACAAAAAAATTTAAGTTTACAAAATGACTTACCATAATTATTCGCTTTGACCATCCATTAAAGCCAAGATAGTGATTGGCTACATCTTGGCACTTGACGCTGTTTAGTCCACGTCCAAAGTGTTCGTATCCCTTTTGCTTGGTGCAAAGACGTACCTGGTTCATGAAAACATTTACCATACCAAGAGAGTTTTAGAATATTACGTTAGCATGAAACTACAAAATGTAAAAGGTTCACCCAAATACACTAAAATGACAGTTGCATACTTGCACAGCATACTCTTAGTATAACCAACAAAAATATTGTCTAGGAACAGTGACAATAGTACATTTTCATTTCAAAATAATTCTTACGCAGTTCAATAAGAATGAATAAAAGGAGCAGGACCCAAACATCAGGCCTCTCAACTATTTTTTTTTTTAAAAAGCTTCTTGAAATGTCACAAATGAACGAGTTACTTACCTTCGGTAACGACTTTTCTGGTGGATACATTAGCTACCTGTGGATTCCTCACCTGATGAATACTCCCATGGCGCCAGCATTTGACGGAAATCTTCTTACTAGTCTCTGCACGTCGACGAGGACGTCACTCTAGCCCACGCGACGCCGTCTGACGTCATACAGGCAATAAGAAGTCCTCGCCGACGTGCCGATGACAGTACCAACATTTTTTACGTGCATGAGAATAATAATAATAACCCAATGCAATGAAAGAGCAAAGCAACATCTCTTAATATTGTAAATCACACAACATTGCAATAAAATAGCTGTAGATTTATATATACGAATCATGTATATACCCAATATATATATAGATTTATATATAAATATACACATATATACAAATATCATACATGCAAAATGTATTGCAACTTTGAAGACCAAAAGGAGCACACTCAAGGATTGCTTGGAGAGACCAAAAAGGCAACGGGGAGGCGGGTGGGACCGTGAGGAATCCACAGGTAGCTAATGTATCCACCAGAAAAGTCGTTACCGAAGGTAAGTAACTCGTTCTTCTGATGGATACAACTACCTGTGGATTCCTCACCTGATGAATAGAGTCCCAAAGCAGTACCACGCCCGGCGGTGGGTGCCTAAATGGTCAAACCAAGAAATCCTGCAGCACTGACCGTGCAAAATGACCGTCCCTTCTGACCTCAGAGTCCAAACAGTAATGTTTCACAAAAGTGTGAAGGGACGACCAAGTTGCGGCCTTGCAGATGTCAACCACAGGAACACCCCTGGCCAAGGCCGAAGAGGCCGACTTAGCTCTGGTGGAGTGAGCTCTAATGCCCTCAGGCGGATCCTTCTTTGCCAAAGAGTAACAGATTTTAATGCAAAGAACAACCCACCTGGAGAGTGTTCTCTTGTGGACTGCCTTTCCTCTCCTCTTGCCCACGTATCCGACAAACAGCTGATCCTCCAGCCTGATATCCTTCATTCTGTCGATATAGAAGCTCAACGCCCTTTTTGGGTCCAGGCGATGTAGTCTTTCTTCCTCCTTTGAAGGATGAGGCGGAGGATAAAACGTGGACAAAGTGATTGTCTGAGCCAAATGGAAGGGTGAAACAACCTTCGGAAGGAAAGCAGCCTTGGTCCTCAACACCACCTTATCCCCATAAAACGTTATATAAGGGGGTTTAACCGATAAGGCCTGCAACTCACTCACTCTCCTTGCAGATGTTATAGCTACCAGGAATACTGTTTTAATAACCAAATACCTTAAGGGGCAAGAATGCATAGGCTCAAAAGGGGACCCCATAAGGAAAGTCAGGACCAAGGACAAATCCCATTGAGGCATAACGAATGGTTTTGGAGGATATTGATTCAGAAGACCTTTCAAGAATCTGAGAACAATAGGGGATTTAAATAACGATGGTTGGTCTGGAAGACAAATGAAGGCTGACAAGGCCGACAAATAACCCTTAATGGTAGCTACTGCACAACCTTTCTGCGCTAGAGACAGTGCAAAAGACAAAACATGTGACAGATGAGCATGTAAGGGATCAATCTGTCTCTCTCCACACCACATAACAAATTTAGACCACCTATTAGCGTAGATAGATTTAGTGGAGTGTCGCCTGGCCGCTAAGATAACATCCACTACATCAGGCGGGAGAGAGAAGGAACTCAGGTTGCCCCGTTCAATCTCCAAGCATGTAGGTGCAGACTCTGGAGGTTGGGGTGTAAAACCTGCCCCTGCGACTGCGAGAGGAGGTCTGCCCTGAGAGGGAGACGGAGCGGAGGGCACAGTGAGAGTTGGAGAAGGTCGGAGTACCATACCCTCCTTGGCCAATCCGGAGCTATTAAGATGACTTGGGCCCGGTCTTGGCGAATTTTCCTCAACACTCGAGGAATCAAGGGTATGGGGGGAAACGCGTAAAGCAACTGGTCGCACCAGGTTATCTGAAACGCGTCCCCCAACGCTCCCTGCATCGGATACTGGAGGCTGCAGAATAACAGGCAATGCGCGTTCTCCCGAGTGGCAAACAGATCTATCCGAGGAAACCCCCACATCTGGAAGATTAAACAGACTTGATCTGGATGGAGACGCCACTCGTGGTCTGCCGAGAATTGGCGACTGAGACTGTCCGCACGTACATTCAAGACCCCGGCCAGATGATTTGCCACCAAGCAAATCTGATGGTCCTTTGCCCAGGACCATAGCCGAAGAGCTTCTCTGCAGAGAAGGTACGACCCTACTCCTCCCTGTTTGTTTATGTACCACATCGTGGTAGTATTGTCCGTCAGGACCTGTACCGACTGACCACGAAGGGATGGGAGGAAGGCCTTGAGAGCCAAACGTACAGCCCGTAACTCCAACAGATTGATATGAAACACCTGTTCCTCTGGAGACCAAAGCCCTTTGATCTCCAGATCCCCCAGATGAGCTCCCCATCCTAGGGTGGAGGCATCCGTTATTACCGTGGCCACTGGTGGCGACTGCGCGAACGGCTTCCCCTGTGAAAGATTGTTGCCCGCAATCCACCACTTCAATTCCACAGCAGCATCTCTGGAGATCTTGACAGTACCTTCTAAATCTCCCTTGTGTTGAGACCACTGCCTTCGGAGGCACCACTGAAGAGCCCTCATGTGCCAGCGAGCATGCGTGACCAACAGAATGCAGGAGGCGAACAGACCGAGCAGACGAAGGACCTTGAGGACTGGAACTACCGCTCCATTTCGAAACATTGGAACCAATTCCTGAATATCTTGAATCCGCTGAGGCGGAGGAAAGGCTCGACTCAATGTTGTATCCAGTACTGCCCCTATGAACAGGAGGCGCTGAGAGGGCTCCAGGTGAGATTTGGGCACGTTCACCGAAAAGCCCAGGTCGAACAACAACTGGGTTGTTGACTGCAGATGATGCGACACAAGCTCCGGGGACTTGGCTTTGATCAACCAATCGTCCAAGTAAGGGAATACTGCTATCCCCTTCCTTCTGAGCTCCGCCGCAACCACTGACATCACCTTTGTGAAGACTCGAGGTGCTGAAGTAAGACCAAACGGGAGGACCGCAAACTGATAGTGCTGCGACCCTACCACAAACCGGAGATACTTCCTGTGCGACTTGAGTATCGGGATATGAAAGTAAGCATCCTGCAAGTCGACAGACACCATCCAATCTTCCTTGTTCAACGCCAAAAGCACCTGTGCTAGGGTCAGCATCTTGAACTTTTCCTGTTTGAGGAACCAATTCAAGATCCTCAGATCCAGGATTGGTCTCAACTGACCATCCTTTTTGGGAATCAGGAAGTATCTTGAGTAACAACCTCGACCCTTTTCCTGCTCTGGGACCAACTCTACCGCGCCCTTTGAAAGGAGGACTTGAACCTCCTGTTCTAGCAACAGGAGGTGTTCTTCTGAACAATAAGATGGGCGGGGCGGGATGAGGGGCGGGAACTCCCGAAAGGGAAGGGCGTAGCCTTTTCCCACAATGCCGAGAACCCAAGTGTCCGTTGTGATAGACCTCCACTTGTGGAGAAAACGCTGTAATCTTCCCCCTACAGGAGAGGAGTGAGTGGGAAACGGTGGAAGCCTAAGGCTGCTTCCCCTGCTGCACCCCTCCAGAGGACGAGGAAGAGGCAGAGTGCTGTTGAGAGGCTCCTCTGGTACGGACCCCACCCCTCCCCCTCCCTCTAAATGACCTATAGGGGAGGGAAGAGGCGGGTTGCTGGAACCTCCCCCGAAAGGAAGAGGAATAAGAGCCACGCCCAAATCCCCGAAACCTCCTGAAAATTCTAGAAGAGGCAGAGGAAGAAGGAGCTTGCAGTCCTAACGATTTGGCTGTGGCTCTGCTCTCCTTAAATCGTTCCAAGGCCGAATCTGCCTTGGCTCCAAACAGTCTGTCCCCATCAAACGGGAGGTCCAGCAGGGTCGACTGCACATCCGCAGAGAACCCTGAGTTTCGGAGCCAGGCCTGTCTTCTTGCCACCACAGCCGTGCCCATCGCCCTGGCCACCGAGTCGGTCGTGTCCAGCCCAGACTGGATAATCTGGGTCGCGGCAGCCTGGGCGTCCGAGACCACATCCAAAAGACCCTGGGGAAGCTCCGTGAATGAAGACGAAATATCATCCATCAGCGCATGGATGTACCTCCCCAGAATGCACGTGGCGTTGGTGGCCTTCAACGCCAAACTGCATGACGAAAATATTTTCTTGGACTGCGCATCCAGTTTCTTGGAGTCTCTGTCTCCAGGCACCGTCGGGAAGGAACCAGGCGCTGACTTTGAGGAACAGGAGGCTTGCACCACCAAGCTCTCCGGCGTAGGGTGTCTAGAGAGAAAGCCAGGGTCAGATGGTGCAGCTCGATACCTCCTGGCCACAGCCCTATGAACGGCCGAGGAAGACACCGGCTTCTTCCACACCTCCAACACCGGATCCAGCAAAGCCTCATTAAATGGCAAGAGAGGCTCAGCTGCAGCAGAGGCCGGATGCAATACCTCTGTCAGCAAATTCTGCTTTGCCTCTGCCACCGGCAAAGGCAGGTCCAAAAAGCTCGCTGCCTTCCTCACCACAGCATGAAAGGAAGCAGCCTCCTCCGTATATTCCCCTGGAGATGAAAGGTCCCACTCAGGGGAAGTGTCCAGCCCACTGGCTGTATCCAGACCATGCAGTCCGTCTCCAGAGTCCTCAATCTCTCCCTCCTCTAGGACTCGCTGGTACTCTTGCTCTTCTAAAAGACGGAGAGCACGCCTCCTCGAATGAAGTCTCTCCTCGATACGCGGAGTCGACATGGCCTCCGCCGACGTCGAAGAACGGCGCCGATCTCCAGAAGCATCTGACGCCGCGTCCGGCGCCACAGGCAGCTTCGGCGCCGAGGCAGGAGCCGGAGGACGAGGTCTTGGAGCCGATGGACCAACCGGAGTCACAGGGCAAAATCCTGACTTCGACGGAGGGGCAACCTCCGGGGCCGAAACATCCGAAGCCACCGGAGCGGCCACCGACGCCGGCACCGGCGCCGAGCCCACATTCCCAAAAGGGAGAAAGGGCATAAAGGGTGCCGGCCGAAGAGGCGCAGGATCACCCAACGAAAAGGCCAAGGGCCCCGAAGGACCAGCCGGAGCAGCTCCTGGAGCCATCTGCTGAAAGATGGTATACATCGCATTAAGAAACGCGGGTACTATCGGCTCCAGGAGTGGGAAAAGCCGGATACTGGGGTGCCTGGATCGAAGGCGACCCCGACGCCGGCCTCGACGTCTGCGACGCCGGAGAAAACACAAGAGGCTGCACCACCTCAATCACTGACGCCTGACCAGATGAAGTCGGTGACGCCGGAGAGGGCAACGGCGTCGATGGATGCGGCGTGACCGTGGGGCTGACCTCCCAAGTCCTCCGACGCCGAGCCGAAGGTGACCTCGAATGAGACTCCTTGCTGGAGTGACGTCGTGAGTCTCTACGGCGCCGGGAGTCTCGATGACGCCGGTGAGACCTTGGCGAAGAAGACTTCTTATGATGTTTCTCCTTCTTCTTTGACTTTGCCATGAATAACTTGGCCTCGCGCTCTTTGAGGGCCTTCGGATTCATGTGTTGACATGAATCGCAAGTCGAGACGTCGTGGTCGGAGCTCAAACACCATAGACAGTCGGAGTGAGGATCTGTAACTGACATCTTGCCCCCACACTCTCGACAGGGCTTGAAACCCGACTTCCTCTGAGACATTGTTACCGCAGAGAAGACTACGCAGCAGACAATACACTGTAACCACGAAGGTAACAGTAACTCCCTCGAAGATAACCGTTTCGAATGCACGGAAAAAAGGGAACTGTCATCGGCACGTCGGCGAGGACTTCTTATTGCCTGTATGACGTCAGACGGCGTCGCGTGGGCTAGAGTGACGTCCTCGTCGACGTGCAGAGACTAGTAAGAAGATTTCCGTCAAATGCTGGCGCCATGGGAGTATTCATCAGGTGAGGAATCCACAGGTAGTTGTATCCATCAGAAACATAATTCTATATACTTTTTCTATACATCACCGATACACATGTGAGGCCTGGTCCGTGCAATAAAAGACAAAGTAAATTAAATAAAAAATAAAGACATGGATGAGCAATATGGATATCTTCCAATCCTACATCGTTTCTTTATAAGGCAGTAAATACACAGGGGCTGCATACTCAGCAAGACTTGTGGGAGCTAGTGTTGGTTCAGGACAACGGATGGGATTTCAGTATAGGCGAATGTGGGATGAGGGCAGGCTAACTGCACTCACTTGGTTAAAATATGGGGTGTGGATAAGTCCATCCAGAATCACATAACCACTCACACTGACACATGCAACTTTAACACCCAAGAGTACAATTCAACTGATCAAAAGGGAAACTTAATTAGCTATTGCTCAGAGAAGGCGGAACGTAGCAATTTCAGAAGGGGCAGAAAGAGGTCATATGGGGTGTATAGCAAGAATGAATACACAACACGTTTTTTTTTTTTTTTTTTTGCATCAGACATGGGGGCCAAGTTGAAAACATAAAATCGTAAAAACCAGAGAATTTCAGCAATGCCCTGACTCAGCAATGTGAAGATGTAAAATGAGAACTTGTGTTAAATAAATATTATTAATCATATTGGGTTGCTGTTTATTTGATTGCTCTTTAATACTTCAACTTAAAACACTAGAGATAAAAGTGTTTCCTGGTTCCTTAAATTTTACTGCTTCTGCTTCTCTTTATGTTTCCTTTAAGAGAGCTGTTCTATTCTCAGACATAGACTTGTACATCAGTGCCCAACTCCTCGGTGCCAAGGTGATAGGAGGGTGCACTTTGGGCTGGGTTCCGTTATAGGCTCAAGGAGTTAGGGCAGGCAGGATGGCATGCACAATGTAGGAATAAGGCTAAGAGTTGAACAGCTAAGAGGCACCGAAAAACATTGACATGTGTTGGCAAACAAAACGCCATCACAGCACTCTCTAGTCCACATGCATGCTCCCCCAAACTCTACTTCATCAGGTCTGAACAGCACTTGGCTCTACCACATCTGCGGTCAACTCCATTTAGGACTTTAAGATATTCTAAGTGTTGTTCGTGGGCTTTCTTCAATACCTTGAATACAAATCAAAACCCTTACATAAACTCCAGTAGTGGTGGATGCCAATGATCAGATAAGGACTGGAATTGCGATATTAAAACAAAAGTAAAGAAAAAAAATCTTTAGCTCCGCCTACCAAAACAAGTCTTAAGCTTCACCTAAAACATAAGAAATCTACTGAACAAGAAGCACAGTCAAACTATGTTCGAGTTGAAGACAAAAGCAACAACTGTATAGGAGACTATGCTTCTCACGTGTCACCCTTACATGCTTTTGCCCCTGCTGTCAGTGCTACAAAAAGGCCCTCTAGGTGATACCTCGAGACATACAAGTGTGATAAGGGCAACAACACACAGGGCTCGGTCTGCTTGCTCCCACATCAACAGCGGCTCAATCTTGCTACCCACTGGCCACTGTAAGAGTCCCTTCCCCCGATCTCAATCGGTGGAGCATATCCATCTCCATTGATTAGTCCTTATGCTTCCATAACAAATAGGGACTCCACATGCACTGCATGATCCATTGGAGAACTCTGGAGAACCACTTCCACATCTTCTCCCACAATTGTCCTTGGTAGTGGTAGCCATCCGACGTATCAAACAACAAGATAGTACAAAATTACAATCCACAGTGGAGTTAGCAAAGAACTATTGACACACCCTCCTCAAATGTAGGGGTTGCATTCAAGACCAAGTACCTTAGAGGGTCTTAAACCTGGAAGTTGACTGAAGATACTTAAGCCCATCTAATACAATGACTAAAGACTCCTTTCACAGATCTGCCAGACTCCTTCCACAGCCTTGTCACTATCTGGAGATGAAGTAGACCTTATGTGGGATGAACATTTTTGACTACAACTGAAAACCCATATCTACATGTTCATCCATCTACTGGCAGCTAAGCCTAAACCCTGGAGAGCATTGAGCAAAAGTATACACTATGCATTTCATTCTCTTATAATGATTCCCATTATATCTCACAAAAGAAAGAAGATGAGCAGATGGTCTTGGTCACCGATTTTCAACAGGTGCAGTTGTGGTTTATTCTGAAACTTTCCACTGACTCTCCAATATGACTTCTTCAGAACGTGGATCCTTTCCAGACTCCCCACAGGCCATTGAATCCTAAACCATTCAAGATCAGCTGGTTTGTCTCCAAACTCTGGTTCCAAATCTCTAAAAGTCTTACAGAACAACAGCCACTGTTAATTGTTTCTCCAAACTGCAAGTCTTACCTGGTATCAGCAATCTCAGCGGAATATTGATGTGTGGATGGCACTGAGAAGGACCTATTTGGACACTGAACCTAGAAACAGGGGAGTGAGGAACTCTATTTAATCAGACGTAAGTGGCTTGAAAACTAACCTTGGTGCCCCCGGCACTATCAAATCACACACATAAAAAAGACAATGTATGAGGTCCACATATAATTGTCTTGGATTGCGACATCAATGGTTTCTTTCAAATATCTTCCTTCCGGCGAAGAAACGATGCACACAATTTCAAGTGACAAAAAGACAGTTGAGTCACTGAGAGGTGATGATATTTTTTTTATTTCACTCTTCAATTCAACAGAACAGCTTAAAGATTACAGAGATTGGAAAAAGGGCAAAAACATGTTTTGCGACTACAAAAGAATAATGTGTTGTTTCATCAGGGCGTTTAATTTATAACAGAGTAGGAAATTGGCTCTGTGTATACTATATCAAAGTGAGGAAAGTGTGCACAGAGTCCGGGGGTTCCCCAGAGGCTTAACTGCTTCTGTGCCGCAGACGTAACGGTTACGTTCCGCGGCACAGTGGTCCTGTGCCGAGGACGTAACCATTATGTCCCGGCACCAGAGCTCTAGCGCTCCCTCCATGGGCTACCCCCACACACCCCAGGGCAGGGATGGAAGGGTAAGCCCTTCCCCCTCCACCTCTTGTCGACCCCCCACCCCCCCCCCGGCGTCTGATGACTTCAGTTTTTTTTTTTTTTTTAATTAGGTCATTGTCATGAGGGGAGCAGCCCCCTTGGGCAAGGGCCGCTCCCCAGGGGACCTAATTATTTTTAGGCCATTTTTGTATGTGGGGAGCGACTTCTTAGGCAAGGGTCGCTCCCGGGGGGGGGGGGGGGGGGGGGGGGGGGGAGGGGGGTCAAAATTACCTTTAGGCCAATCTGTCCCCAAGGAGGGCAGAAACCACTAGACACCAGGGATTTTTTTTAAAGTTTTATATTACTCAATGAGGGGAGGGACCACTCCCCGGGGGGGCAAAATATTTGTAGGCCTTTTCTGCCCCCCCTGGGGGCAGATCGGCCTATTTTTGGAAGGCCCATCTGCCCCCAAGGGTGCAGAAAAGCCCACCAGAGACCAGGGAAGATTTTTTTTCCAAAATAGGAGGGTGGGGGTATGGCTATACCCCCCCACCCCAAATAAATGAGTCCAAAGTAGTTCTGCCCACCAGTGGGCAGACAGGGCAATTACCCCTGATCCAAACTGAACTGGGGTGACTCAGGCAAGCATGTTGTGAAGTGGGGTATACTGGAGCAGAGTGGGGTAGATTTAAGTAGCGTGAGGGAAAACTGGGGTGGAGTAGGGTAGATTGGAGTGGAGTGAGGTTGATTGGGTTAGATTTAGTGGAGGAGACTGGAGTGGGGTAGACTGGTGCAGAGTTGGGTAGATGGGGATAGAATGGAATGGAGTGGGGTAGATAGTGGAATCTGGTAGGCTGGATCATATTGGAGTGGAGTGGCATAGATGGGGTTAGAGTGGGGTAGATTGGATAGGAGCAGGGTGGAGTTGAGTGGGGTAGAGTGGAGTAGAGTAGACTGGATGGAGTTGAGTAGGGTAGACTGGATGGAGTGGAGTGAGGTAAATTGGAGTGACGTAGACTGCAATGAAGTGGAGTGGGGTACAGTGGAGTGGGGTACATTGGAGTGGGATGGGATAGACTAGAGTGGGGTATGTGGTGTAGAGTTGAGCGGTATAGAGTGCAGTGACATGTCAAAGATTGTCGTAGAATCAAGTGGCATGGCATTGAGTGGAAGGGCATAGAGTGGAGTATGCGTGGTGTAGTGGCGCACTGCCATTACAGATAACACATTTTCAACTGAAAGGACAATTACATTTGCACTGAAAAACGGTTTTACTGCACACAAACGATTAAGAGTGTAAATCTTATCACCTAGTGTACTGATAGGTTTTAATCGTATTGAAATATTTGTTTCCACCACACTTAAGAATTATAAAAATGTGTTTCATTTGTACTAATTCCGATATATTCCAAAACCTTAGCACAGTTCATTTAATTTTTGTTGTGTGCTGGAGAAAAACAAAACTTCCTACACCCTCTCTTCTTACATGGATACTCAGCAGAATTGTCACACAAATTCAGAGAAAGAAAAGTAAACACCAAGCACTCTTGGAAGAGAGTTTGACATTTGACCTCTGTCTTTGAATGCACAGCAAACATGATAAAAACAAGATTTAAAGGTCTGTTTACTGAAAGCGAGCTTGTGGAAGAAAACAGTAAACAAGGTTTGGGTAACAGGAGTGATGAACTCAAGCTGGACAGACTAAAGCAAATAAAGCAAGAAAATGTAAGTTACAAAGCCACTGGTAAGCAACGGGCGGAATGCATTGCTGGGTCAGCTTTCTGAGTGTCCCCAAGATGTCTTTAGCAAACCAGACAGCTCGGCTGTCTTGTAGGCTTCGAGCTAAAGAATCGGAAATCCCCAGAGACCAGGCTCCACACACAGTGCAACAAACAACAATCCTGCACTGCCCAAAGCAGACACAACAAAGACAGATACTTGTTGAAGATGTTTGACACGCAAAACAATCTCCAATTTTTGCGAAGAAAAAAATGTTAATTTTTCTAAAAGAACCAAAACAGCAACAACAGCCGTCATAGGTTACATTCGGTTATGACGTTAGACACAAAAAGTAATGTCCCCCATGTCCACTGTTCAACTCCTTTGTCCGATGGTTATAGCTGATGTACATTCTTTGGCAGTAATGTTAATTTCAGTGACAGAGATTCAGATAGAGTGTGAGTGGGTGAGCGAAAGAGGGCCCCAAACAAAGAAAGAAAAGGATGGCCCACAAACGGAATGAGACGGATACCGGAAAGAAAGTAAGGGAGAGTGTGGACTAAAAGAAAGGGGGAGTACAGCACCGAAGCAGGGAGACAGACAAGAACACATACACACAAATAAATGAGAGATATACACACAGTGGAGTTGAAAGTATGGGAGGACAAAGAAACAAACAAACAGGGGGCAGAGGGAGCAACATGCTCAGACTTAACCCAAGACAGAATATAACAAGTATATATGTAGAGCACACGTTGACCCTAAGAGGACTACTGGAAATCATGGATAACAGATGTTTATAGTTACACAACTCCATGGTAATCCTGGAATTAGAAAGTATACAGTAGGTCCCAGGGGAAGCCAAAAAAACAGGGCCAGAGTCATCACTGAGTGCAGAGTCATATTTCACAACATCAGAAAAGGCGGCGGTGATGGTCAAAATGGGTAAGCGAGAGGCACAGTACGAGGTGGGTGTTGACATACACAATATAAAATGTGGGACCCCGATGGTGTTGTAGACCCAGGTTGCGTACAGATACAGTGGAAGTAAGAGGAGGGCTATGGCTACAAGTGATATCCAGAGGTGGGCACATAAAGTCGAAGTGACAGAGGAGTAAATGACGGATAGATGCAGCTAAGCCTGACAGGCACAATAAATAAACAACACAGTGGGGGTAACAGGCACAGTCAGGGTGACAAAGGAAGTGCTTTGGGGTAGTGGATATAGAAGGGGAACATATGCAGTGAGAGTAGCAGACCACCTGGTTACAGATACAGTGGTGTTGACAGACAATAGGGAAAATAAAGTGGTGTGACAGAAGGTAAATACTGGTGCTATACTGTGGAATCTGAAAACTATAGTGGGTGACATATACAATGGAGGCTTGACAGGTACAGCTGCAGTCACAGATAAAAAAACTGAAAGATAAAAGGAGGTGCCAGTTACTGAAGTAGAGTATGAAAAAGTGGCGTTTACCAACAGATAAAGTGGATGCAAGGAATGGTGGGAAGCAGATGTTGTGTGGGGGAGGTATATGCGGGGATGATATCTACTGAGAGGTTGTGTAGACAGGCAGATTAGAGATACAGCGAGGGTGACTGATACAGCAGATTGTGGAAATTTTCACTGGTGAGACAACAAACTGAAATTAGAGTTTCAGTGGCGGGCAGACACAGGACGGAGACAAGTGAAAGGGGATGACAACAAGATTGCAGATTGAAGGGGATGAGCTGTCATGCTAGATAAATAAGGTGGTTTTTAAGCTACTGGCTGGCAGGCACTGAAGGTGTTAAGCCAACAGGTGTTCTATGGGTGAGGTGTGTTGACAAAGCAGGGTAAAACAAACATGGTGGGATGAACATCAGGTGCCATAATGTGGAGTAAACATAGGTTATTATGCAGACAATGCAGTATGTGGTTTTGGGAGATGGGGACAGCTGACATAGTGAGGAAGATAACCTATCTAGGGAGGAGGCGTAGTCCTGGACCCAAGCTCCACCAGGGCCTCAAACTGAAGGTGCGCCTCTGTTTAAAAGGCCAATAGGACGGCATAGCTCCGGTTCTGAGTCCTCAGGCTAGGCTTGAAGCTCTGGTACTCCCTATCTGAGGCTCTCTGTGCTCCTTCCAATCTACTAATCCTTATACCCTGCGAGCTAAAAAAACTACCAATGACATCACAAAACATGCCTTATAGGGGAGGACAATCACAACAAGAAAGACGCAAGGAAAGCAAACCGCATGGCAGACAATAGGGGAGAAATGAATACATAAACATCCCTTAAAGGAATGTGCATGCACACAACTCCTAAAAGGGTAGGAGAACCAAAGCACTTTAAAGAGAAAGAGAGCTACGGCATGTTGTGTGTAAGTTTTAGAATTTTAAATTATCTACACCATATTTTTAAATAGAACACCTGCAATACAGGATGCGATCCAAAGCCCCAGTAAATGAAACTTAACTGAGTGGTGTATTAGGACACCCTTTTAAGGCAGTGCATCTAGCACTTCATATACCCACAATATAAGTGCTGAAATAGCTCCAATGGGTGTAAACATTGGTCTCTTAAAGGCCCCCAAATGCATCATAGAAAACAAACACTGATGAACAAGCATTGATATGTGGAGGGGGTAAGCAGCGATGAGGGAGGAGCTTGGGGGGGGGGGAAACGGGTGAAGCAGCATAGCGGGGGTGGGAGGGCAGGAGCCCTCAGGAAAAGAACGCCTGACATGTGATCTGGGTTTTTGAATGCACAGCAAACATGACAAAATAAGAACACGATTTACAGGCCTGTTTGCAGAAACAGCGCTAGGAGCGAGTGAAAAATAGAGCACTTGTGTGAAGTGCTCAAAATCAAATAAAAACATACTTCCTAAAACAATTGCTTAAATGGGAGCTGTGAGCAGATAGAAGTAATTTGCCCATGTTGCTGGGGACGGCTAAACACAGGAAGAGGCATGATGCATACAAGCCATGGAGAAATGGGAAGAAAGAATAGAAGAGCGACGATGGAGCCAGCAAATAGGAAGCTTATGAGTGGGCTAAAGCACACAAAGTATATACAACATGTCTCTTCAAGACAGGGATATACTATCTAGCTGAGACCTAACAAGAAAGGTTTAGGCCTAGCAAAAGGTGTATTTTGCCAGATCAATTTTGCAGTGTAAAGGCTGCACAGCTATGCTGCAGTGGCCTAGTGTCATGTTTTCACTTTAGTGGCGGCATAATATATGCTGCAGTTCACTGGTGTCATATAACTTACAGGCCTTGGATACACAGACTACCATCTACTAGGGACTAACGGTTAAGTTAAATCTGCCAATCAGGGATTAAACAGTTTTACATTTTTGAAGGTTCTGAGCACACAGACGAGGTGCAGGACAGCAGCACCTCAGTGTCAAAAAAGTCCATACACCAGCAGCATCAGTCCAAACACTGAGGGTGAACATGCAAAAAAAAGGGTCCTTTCTTAAAAGGAGTGGTGTCACGAGAGATGGTTAACCAAGTTCCTAGATAAATAGGTAGCTCTTTAAGGATTCTCTAAATTTAAGACAGTCTTTTTACAGTCTCAGATATTATGGTGGTGCATGCTAAAGGGAGAAAACCTGGCTCTCTTGTACATAAAAGATAGAAATGCTAATAGGCCCACATTAGCAACCTGAGCTTTCTGGTTAGATGGCATGGGGCAATTTAGCAAAATAGTTGGGAGAGTGGCCTACTGAAAGCCAGTGGGGGCAGGGGGCTTGAGTGATGTGACTGTGTCACTTAAGTCAAAACAAAAATCAGGTTGTACAACTTTCAACTCTTGATGCTTAAGAAAGATATACTGGGTTGCCCTGTGCACCAACTATTGCAATAGTCCAATCTGGATATGACCAATGGAAGCAGTAAAGAGATCGTCTGAGGGCAGTGGATCATCAGGACACCTTCTACCAGACATAAGTGGTGAAATAGCTACTTGGAAATTAACTTGATTGGACGGACAACTGAAAAAATCACATTCAAAAAGCATTCCCAAGTTATTTGCTTGTTCCACCAGGACAGGGAAAGAAGTTCCCAGATTCTCTCGCCAAGGGTGACGGAGATTGACAGGGCTGAGAGGGTCCAGAGGAGGATGCGAGTTTCATTGCCGTTTAGGTAGAGCCAATTATGTATCATTCAGCAAAGCATTTGTGATAGGCAGTAGGGCAACCTAGGAAGGTTTCCTAGCTTGTCTTCAAACTTGAGGTGAAACTTGTGTCCTCTGCATATATCAGATATCCAATTTCATAGGCCTTATTCGTAGACTGCTGGGTAGAAAGAACATACAATAAAGAGTTCTTGTTGTGTAGAATGATATCAGCTGTTATGTTCTGTTCTAGTTGTGGACCTATTAGCGTTCCGTTTGACAATGGTTTACTTCTAAAAGTGACAAGCTTTGATCACTGTTTGGGTGGTGCCACTGGCTGCCCTCGGTGAGTTTGGAATAAACTTCTACACAGGATCAGCAAATTGTCTTATTTAAACGTCTCTGTACTTCAATACCTAAAAAGTGTGTAACATTTTTAAATGAAGACAAAGAGAAAAAAAAAAGTTCGACACATACACAGATTTCAGGTTTTGGAGATGGAGAACACATATGGAAGTATTAAATTATCACGGTTATATACATTACAGAGAAAGGATATTTTGAACATGTTAACCCTACCTTCAATGGGAAATCCTGGAAAAGCACCTGCTTATCACATGCTCTCTGTGCCCGGCTTGCATCTCTGGATGAGTAGAATTTTACAATTGCATAGAATCCAGGCTCAGCAACTGCAGCATTTTTGCAAACTCTGATTGAGTAAAGAAGCCCAAACTCTGAAAATGTCTTCATCAAGAGAATCTGCAAAAAAGTGAAAGCAAAACAGACCTCATAAAGGTGCAACATAGGTTAAACACCAAAGTACTCCTACAACAACTCCAGTATATATAGCTCATACCTCCCAACATTTCTTCCAATACAGATGTCTTTTTGCAGCACATGCAACAAAGGAGTGATACATCATAAGTAATGAGAAAATACTGTCATTTAAACACAAGAATACCTTATACTTTCAGGATTCAATATGAAATCAAAAAAAGCTAACCCCTCCAAAAGGCATCAGTCCCAATGACAAAATCCTCAATCAACAAAACAAAAGTATGCTCCCATTTGGAGGGACAATTTTCAAAGCTCCAGCAAGGTGGGAGCGCATTTACTTTCCATACCTGTTCTCCTGCAGGCAAGGAATACTACTGTGTCCCGGGAGTGGGCTCCCTGAGACACAGTGAAAGAGCCAAACCAAGGGGATGAGGGTCCCCAGGGCCTCTTAAGACTTGGGGTAGGGGCGCCATGCATCCTATCCCC